>NW_004567119.1:1813206-1818383 GCF_000260355.1 Condylura cristata | reverse complement strand
GGCTCCGCTCCCAGGCGCGCTGGCCGTGGCCGCCACGTCTGAAAACGCTCTTCTGGGGCCTCTCGCCGCACTGGCGCGGACAGAGGTCCAGGAGGCCAAGGGCGCCGCCTCCGCCAGCCCGGCCCGCGCCCGCCACGCTGAGCCTGGCCCTCGCCTAACTTCTGTGCGCGAACCAAGTGGAGTGCGCGTGAAAACACAGCAATGCTCCTGACAGCTTCCGCTCCACGAGCACCTCTGCGCCGGCATGACTAGAGCTGACGATGGCTTGGAATGACCGTAACCTGCATCCGCAGAAAAAACAGTCCCGAGGCGGCAGGTGGCCTGTGGGCCGCTCCCCGCGGCGCGGCCGGCGCCCACCCACCTGTGGCAGCGCCTAACTTCTGTGCGCGAACCAAGTGGAGTGCGTGTGAAAACACAGCAATGCTCCTGACAGCTTCCGCTCCACGAGCACCTCTGCGCCGGCATGACTAGAGCTGACGATGGCTTGGAATGACCGTAACCTGCATCCGCAGAAAAAACAGTCCCGAGGCGGCAGGTGGCCTGTGGGCCGCTCCCCGCGGCGCGGCCGGCGCCCACCCACCTGTGGCAGCGCCGGGGGCACACCCCGCTGCGGCCGGCCGGGCAGAAGGTGCGGTGGGTCTGGGAAGCTGCAGCCCTGTGCCTGGGGACACACTGAGGCGTCTGCAGCCCTGGCTGGGCTTCCTCCCTCCCCACCTTTCCCGCAACCCCCGCCCCCTTGGCCTCAGCCCCGCAGCGCCCGGGCCTTGTGGCCTTGGCGGCCCTTTTCCCTCTGAAGGGCGGATTCCTTGGAATTGCAGCGGGACTTGCTCTGGGCGACAAAGCCACATGGCTTCACTGCCTAAGTAATTTGTACTTGGAGCTGTGCGTTTGCAGCAGTGCTGACTAACCTTTGAGCAACAAGCTCCAGTTAAAGCGTCCACAGCTGCCGGCGAGCGGGCTGGGCAGCGGAGGTGCAGACGCCCTGGCCACAGGCCACAGTGCTGGCTGGCCGGCACCCCGCGGATGGCCGCTCTGGGCCACTGTCCCCCTCTGACCAAGGCCACGCAGCATCGCGCCGCCGCCCTGCGAGCCGCAAGTCAGCTCCTGCTCCTGTGCTCTGCCGCGCTGGAGTGGAGCTTGGCGGAATCCTGTCCAAACTCGTGTCCATGCAGCGGCTCAACTCGCTTCTGCATTCGGTTAATTATTCTCGTCTGGCCCTCACACTTCTCCATTCCCAGGCCTTATCATTAGCAAACACGTTTCTGGAGCTTCTCCGGTGAGGCACCCTTGCTCTTCAGTCACCCTCCTCGCCCACGAAGGACCGGGGCGTCACCAGGATGTATCCTACCCTCGTCCTTCAGACGTCCGCCATCGTCAAGGCAGACTGCTGGCATGCTTGCTGCTCTTTGCTCACAGGCAGTTCACGTTCTTTCCTTTTGTTCTAGCACAGAAAATGTGTTTGGGAAGGAAAAGAGGTAAAAACCTACAGTTAGCGTACAGTTTTGAAGTGGAGGAGATTGATACATTCTTGAAGGAGTTTGAGCCTTCCTGGGGTTCTATTTCCATTGTTGTTAAATGTCAAGACTGGACTGAATGCCAGGATAAAGCTTTGCCCAACCTAAACAACATGAGTTAGCCAAGATACAGAATCTAGACATTTGCCTATGTTTACATTCTAATGAACACTTTAGGTTTTTAAAGAACATTAAACACTTAAATTTCATTGGGGTTTAATGACTGATGGCTTGTCAAAGGTTTAGTTATCTGTATTTACTCAAATCACCTGTCCTCATAAAGTGACTACCTGGACACACCTGGGAGTCCATTAACTTTTAGGAGACGATCAACAAAAAGCCATCTGCTTTAGAAAGTAGGCATTTTCCAGAAGTAGTCTTTGTCCTTCCTCTTACTTTGCATCAGAGTTTTGTTTTGTTTTTTGTTTTTATTTATTTATTTTTTTACTGAAATGGCAATACCCTGGTCCATAATTATTAAAGGAGGTTGCTCTTTTCTTTTAACTGTTTATCTTTTGATGTTTGTTGTCTCTTCTCTATGTATCCCAGAGAAAGAAAACTAAAGTTCACTGGCTATGAACCCCTGCTTATAATTGTAGAAACCTTATGTGCTAATTAGGATCAGTTATTTGACTGGCTATGAACCCCTGCTTATTATTGTAGAAACCTTATTTGCTAATTAGGATCAGTTATTTCTATTTAATCTTCCTTATGTAAAATGTTCACATACCTACACAGCTCCAGGATCTTCAGGACTGAAGAGTCACAGGGAAATTTTAGAAAGCACTATGGGTTGACTATCACTGTCCCCCCAAAATTCCTCTGCTAAGATTTTACCTGACAACTTGATGGTACTGGAAGATCAATAGGCTAGATGAGGTCATCTGGGCTGTGCCCAAGTGACAGGGTCTGTGCCCGTAGGAGAAATGACACCAGACAGATTGTTCTTTCTCCCACAAGCATCTAGAAAGGGCAGGTAAGCAAGAAGACAGGAGGGTTCTCAGAGCCTGACCACCTGCTTAGACTCCTGAGTGCCAGAACTGTGAGGAAATAAAAGTCGGCTGATGAGGTCGCTCGGTTCCTGGTGCTTCACGTTGTCAGCCAGGACTGCTGCAGAAGGCACACCTTCCATCGCCCCCTGACTCGCCTCCATCAATGCACAGTGCTGGGGAGCCAGCCACTGACCCAGCAAAACAGCGGCGAGCCGGGGGCACTTGTTTCTGGGGTGCTCTGCTGTGGGGCCTGTAGCAGGGGACCCAGCCTGCTCACCCCATAGCAGTGGGTCTGGAGTGAGTTATCCCACGATCAGCTCTTATTCACTGACACCAAATGCCACCACTCACACACTTTTGAGCCTGATAACAATTCCAGTACAAAGATCACATCCATAATTTTAAGTTGTATTCTTATCTTCTATTCTTATTATAAGAACATACTACGCTTTCCCATAAAAGAGAAGAAGGGATGAAAGGAGATTTCATCTACTTCAAAAAATTGTTTCCAATTTAAAAAAAAAAAAATTACCTATCCTATAATTGTAGAAGGCTATGGAAGTGATGCATGCACACACGGTGCTTCAAAGCCTTGCTAAGGTGCAGGTGACACGCCTAAGACAGGGCACGGAGTCAAGGCCAAGCAGACCTAAGGGACCGTTTTTAACATCAGAAACATACTGGCTGCTTTCGTGTCAGCTGCTTATATGGTGTCTTAAAGAACGGTGGCCTTTCATGCATCCGTTCTCCCAGAAGTACATGAGATGAATAGACTTTTGTTTTACTATATTCGACTATGCAAACACAACAATGAAGACCAATCACTTTCATTTCCACTTGGCCACTTGCCATTAAGTGCCAACTTGCCAACTACTACCGTGGCCAGTAGTGTCTGGGGGAAAGAGCACTCTGGCGTCTCTTCTCCTAGGGACACGGACCCCGTTGCTTGGGCCCAGCCCAGATGACCTCATCTAGCCTACTGATCTTCCAGTACCATCAAGTTGTCGGGTAAAATCTTAGCAGAGGAATTTTGGGGGACACGGATACTCATCCAGTCAGTGGCTGGCTGGATGCTCTCTGGGCTGCACTGACAATACTTCGTTACAATGTAGAGCCAAACAAGGACCAGCTGGCATGAGGATGGGCTGGGGCACTGATTCTGTGGGGAAATTCTGGGGAGGTGGTGTTTAGAAAGCCACAGATTTAGCAAGTCTGTATAGAAGTATCACTGAGCACTCACGGATCTTTAGCTAAATAAGTATACAGATAGCAGTATATTCCTTGTCAATGTTGCCAGTGTACCTAAATTACATGTTTTGATTCTCAAATCTTATACTTTTATAATATAAATAGATAGCCATATATTTTGACCAAATGAAAGAAGTCAGTCAGGGTTTCTGCATATAAAATCACTGTCTTTGTAAAATCCCAGTGGGCTGAGAAGGTGACATGAAAAACTAATTGCATTTAAGGCTCTAGATAATGGCAATGAGAAAAAAGAGGGAGGTACCGTTTTTAGTGGTTCTCCATGGGTGAAATCAGAGTATGAGTTGATAAAAGGTATCTTTTAATCTAGCTCATTCACTGAAAGAGATTAGAAATCTACAGAAACATTGACAGTAACATGAAAAGTTGCACAGAAATGCTATCACCACTCCTATCACACTTTGGCTGCTGTTGGAAATGCTATTAAAAGTGGGAATTTTCTTCCAGAACAAATAGGGGGTATCTGCTAAGTGAGCTAATAACACTGATGTTGCTTTTCACGAGAGGGCCTTGTACACCTGCTGTTCTTTTTCCTGTGCAGCATGGGTGTGTGCTGAACACTTTGCAGATGAGGGCGGCTTCAGCTGGTGCCGCCAGGCACCTGCCCTTTCTTCCCTTCAGCAGCTTCAGCATGGAGATGACAAGCCAGGGTGACCATGCTAAAATCTAAGTCAGAGGCCCTCTTTCCACGCTCACAAGCTCCGGGGTGCCTGGCTGCTTGCGGAACCAGGCTGAGTGTGTGTGTGGGCCACGGCCAGGCAGCCTCTGCACACCCCCACTCCTCCCTTCTGCTCGCCACCCCCCATACGTGGCTTCTGGGTGGACTCTTGCAGGTGCTCTCACTATCTGCTCTGGGTCTTCATACCTCACTATAAAGTGTCCCTGGGCCACTCCACAGGAGACAGACTCAACTACCCCAAACCCTCCCTGGCTTTATTTTTGTCCATTTCATCCCTTGCAACAAAATTATTTTTTATTTTTTTTGAACTTCAGATTATATACATTTTATTTATTTAAATGAAAATATCATTTACTTGTGGTGAGATACACATAGCATTAATTTTATTAATTTTTAAAGTATATGCTTTGACGTTCTTAAGCACATTCATATCATTGTACAACCAATCTAGGGAACTCTTCCTGCAAGACTTATACCATTCAACTACAACTTTCCGCTGGCCCCTGGAAAGTCTCCCCACCCGAAGGGACCACTGGGGATCCATTCTACTTTCTGTCCTTATGGACCTGACCAGTTGAGGCAGCTCTTTTTTTTTTTTTTAATTACAAAGTTTATTTTTACATCATTTTGCACATTTTTTTTCCATCTCGATTGTAATCCCCGCGGGTTTCCCATCACCAAATCACCCCTGTGCCACCACCATAGTCCCGTGCATTTCCCTCCCCT
>NW_004567119.1:1789371-1813106 GCF_000260355.1 Condylura cristata | reverse complement strand
CCCCCACAACATGTCTCTGGTATATGGTTGTTCATTATTTTGCAACAAAATTATTTTTATCCTCACCTCCCCAATGAAATAAAAGCCCCCCACCCCAAAGAGGGGGCTTTTGACTATTACGGTTTTTGCTCTTAGTCTGGTTCCTAGAACATAATAGTGTTTCAATATTATCCTTGAGAGCCTAAACACTATAGACCAAGCAGCAACATTTCACACTCTTATCTAACTTAAAATTTATTTTCACAAACGCTAACTTGGCAAAAAACAGAATGCAGACGTCAACATTTCAGAGAGCTGATGCTTTCTGGAGTCAAGAAGACAATTACCTTTTTAAATCTGTTGACAAGAAAACTGATGGGGAAAAGAAAAGAATGGCAAATGGCAATAAACAAAAGTTGGGGACAAAATATATATTTGAATTACAAAGAGTGGTGCTTTTAACTTAACGAACTTAACGCTGCCTGAATGGGAAGACCCGACTGTTCCCTCTTAATGCCTTCATTCACAGCATCCTTTCAGACAGGGCAGGCAGATCATGGTTCTAGCGGTCATTGCCGTCTGTGCCAAGGGGAACAGAGAGGGGCTGCTGGTTAGAAATTCCAAACTGGAAGGGAAGAGCACACTGGACTGTGGTGATGGCACACCGGTGAAGTGGTGGTGGGAAGCCCATGGGGATCACAACTGACATGGAAAAATGCACAAAATGAAGAAATGAAGAATGATGTTAAAAAAAAAAGAAAAAAGAAATCCCAACTGTTGAGAAGAAATAAACCACACACACCTGAACACATCAAAGGATGGGATGTTTGCCCACTAAAGTTTTCCTGTGTAGAACAGCAGGCAATAGCTCCTGGAAGTTCTTGCTGAAAGAGTCCCTGCTGATAGAGAACGCCTCCACCCAGCCCGTGTACACCTCTGTTCTAAGACAATAAACTCCTGAGGCCTAATCTTTAATCTTTTATATAAACATTACCTCAACCTCATGATATTTTTAAGCACCTATAATAAAATCTGTTTTTCCAACATATTGGAGCAACAAGTTTGACTATCTGAAGAATAAAAAAATGACTTCTATAATTATATCTGAACATATTTCTTAATGAAAACTGAACATTAAAGGGTAAAAGACTCAAGCATGTCTTGGCTTAACTTTTCTGTAGAAGGAAGGTAATATTTGACACTGAGGTGATTTAGGTTATTTGAGGAAAGAACCTAATTTATCTGGTTCTTTTTACAAAGGCAGACATCCATGCATTCATGTCTTCCCTCTTACTGAACAAATCATCTTCAAAGCCACTATTTTACCTTAAGTAATAAGGAAGTTAATATCATGAAAAGACATTTTCTATTCTTCCACATCATTGTCTCATTCGCTCTCTAGAATCTGCAGCACTTCATTTGGGATCAATTTCCAGATAAGTGGAACTGGGAATCAGGACAAACGGCTATTCTGAAATCAAGAGAAACAGGCTTGTTTCTGGATCAAGATAACCAGGTCCTTGGTTATCTATAATGAAAGTTGCTGTATCCATCAAATGATAGAAAAACTTACATCATTGGAGGAAGTGTAAATACACGTGTTACATATTTTAGGAGCTGAGCCCCACAATCACTCCCTTGCCTTGGCCAGTGTGTTCTGTCCACCCTTCCACAGACACTTCAGGAGCTTACCTTTGGGATAGCCAAGTGGTTGGGCAGAGTGCAGGCGGCTGAAGTTATGCAAACTGTGTACTCGGTGGGAGGCTTCAGAGACCCACTGGGATTTCAGCTGCCCAAGACAAACTCCTTTGTAAATTTTTATGGTTATTAAATCTGCTACCTACCTATCTGGAGCAGGCTGCTTCTTTCTTAGGTCTCTTTTGCCCTCCATTATGGGGCCTGGTTTCAGATTTTACCTGGGAAGTTCCCAAGTTTGCAAACTGACACTTTTTTTTTTTTTAAAGCAGTGAAGTCATTGTTAGCAGTTTGAGAAACCTCCACACAGCTTTTCATAGTGATTGTGCAAGTTTGCATTCTCACCAGCAGTATAGGAGAGTTCTTTTTTCTCCACACCCTGACCAACTTTTATTGTTGCTTATTTTTTAGTATGTTCCATTCTCACTGGTATGAGGTGGTTATCTCATTATTGTTTACAGCCACTCTCTTTACAATAGGAATGAGGAGGAATCAACCCAAATGCCCAAAAATTGATGACTGGATCAAGACGATGTGGTATATATACATGATGGAATATTACTCAGAAATCAAAAATATAGATTCATGCCTTTTGCAGCAACATGGATGGGATTGGAAAGTATCTTGCTTAGTGCAATAAGCCAGAAAGAAAAAGAAAAATATCTGGTGGTTTCGCTCACAGCAGGAATGTAGGAAGAAAGAAAAAAAATAGGTGGACAGATAGATGTAATTTTAATAAAGTAAAAAAGAACACCAGGCCTTCCCTGGTGGCGCGGCGGGTTAAAGCACAGCACTGAGAAGCTAAAGCCACTTCCGCATGAGTTCGATTCCTGCCTGCCCCGGAGGTGACCACAGGGCGCGGCAGACCTCTCCTGACTGCCCGCTGCTCCCCTCAGCAGTGTACTTCGTCGATCTGCCTGTTCTGTTCCCCACTCTGTCTCTGATGAAGCCTCTCACCGCCCCTGAGCCTCTGGCCTGTACCCCAGTTCTGTATCAACTAACTACTATGAACCAGAGATATTCTATGGAGGGACAGAACAAAATGGGGATGGGAACAGCACATGGGACTATGGTGATGGCACATGGGTGAAGTGGTGGTGGGAGTTTCATGGGGATCACAGCTGAGGTGAAAACAATGTACAAAATGAAGAATAATATAAATATGTGTGTGTGTGTTTCTGTGTGTGTGTCTGTCTGTACACACACATATAATTTAAACATGATGTAAATTTACACATATATACAACTATATATATGTATATACACATATACATATGCATGCATGTATACACGTATGTATACATGTATACACATATATGTGGGTGTATGTGTATATATATAAGTGAACTCAAACACAGTCTCTCAATTTGTCGCCTTTGGTATCTTACTTAACTCTGCATGGGAAAGTAACTAACACCTCAGAGAACTGTTGCACAAATTCACAGTATACCTATTTTTAAAAGTACCTATTTATATAAAGTGCACAAAATACTACTCGGCATGTAACAACAGTTTAATAAAGAGTTGCTGAAGCAAACACACACAGCACCCTGCAGATACATCTGTAAATTGTCTTTTGGTGACAGGAAAACACATCTCCTGATGAAATAATTTTCCCAGGGAAAACACCCAAGGCAGCTGTGTTATTAAAAAAAAAAATTACCACATTAATATCATTAGAAACACTAGATTATTATGTGGAATAAACACCTTGACCTAAATATATATATATATATGTGTGTGTATATATATATATATATATGTGTGTGTGTGTGTGTGTGTGTGTATGTATATACATATATATGTGTGTGTATATATATATATATACACACACACACACACACATACACACACACACATATATGCCATCAATGGCTTACAAAGTATAAATAACATAAACGGAGATGTGAAAGGGGATCGGAGGCTGATTCTTATTTTCCTTATTTACTTTTTTAGTTGCACCAAACAAATCTGTGGACGAGAAAGGGTAAGGAGACCTTGAGATTCAAGTTGGTGAAGCCTGTGCCTGGGATTTTAGGGATCTTAAACCACATTAGCATGGCTCAGTTTTTCAAAGGGATAAAAACATGAAGGATGTAAAATTGGTTTTCCATTCACGATCAGCAAAAGCAAACCCACTGTGCCCAGTTGAGGATTAGGTGCAGGACCTCTGCTCACTCTCGACTGGAAAGTAAACAGCTGGCAGATGTGGCAGTCGTTAAGCTGCTAGTTATGTAGAGAGCTGCTGTCTCCATTAAGTAAGCACCAGACTTCATCCAGAGAGCAAGAGCTTTGCTTAGAGGAGAGCAGGCCTGTCTGCCTCAAGGCAGCACCCCTCCCCTGGCTACAGTCAGAACCTGAAAGGGCAGCGATGTGGGCAGACTAACTCTGGGAGGTATGTCAACTCCCAACAGAAATATGTATACATTAAAAAAAAAAAAATCATTGTACTAAAAAGGAAACATAATGCCAAAATGAACTGCAAACACTATTGCAGGTTACCAGATGAAGTCGTTAGCAGCACAAAGGAATTCTGTCCTGCATGCATGAAGCCTGCGTCTCTCACCTGGCCATTGTACGGCACAGGCACAGAAGACCGGCTGCAGCACACCTAGAGACAAACACTGGTAACATTGTCTGGTTACAATGCTGGGTCTTGCTGTAGCTAGAACGGGAGTATGTCCAATTTCATGAGAAAGAGAGCTCACTTCAATACAAGTATGAAAACATATTCTCTGCAATCTTTTTTTTTTTTTAGTTAAAACAATGTTTGCCACCAAAACAGGATAGATAATCTATGCCAAGTGCAGAATTTCCACTTGTCTAAATTAATTTATATAATTGTCTGCTGGGCATTAAATCTAATATGATAGATTTCTAAACGATGTGCTGTTTCAAACACATAATGAGTTCTTTATTTCTAGCTGTCACCTGGTAGGGCTGGTTAGAATCATAGTCTACTGAAAGTCATAAATTGTGCTAGAACTGTGGTTATTCAATGAAATTTCCAAAGGTCATCTTAAAGGAGATAGTGTGATTGATGTATCTGTCTTATCAAACTACAACAGGGAAGGCGATTTAGAAAGGGAAAAAAAAAGTCAAGCGTTTGCCTTCCTGTGATTCCTTTACTTAATTCTCGGTTACAAGTGGGCTAGAAGATCATTAGCACTTTTTCATTACCCCAAGTGTTCTCATTGGGCAAGACAGGCACAACCATTCCGCAACGGTGATGAACGCCACAGGGCTTTGGCGCTAACATCTTTACGCCATGCTACAGTACAGAACTCAATGTTCCATAAGATCAGATAATACCGTTAGAAGATTCTACCTATGTGCCGCTTTCTTTTCCTATGCAAATTGAGCATGTCCCTCTTTGCAGAAATAAAGAATACCCAACATAAAGATGATAGCAATGTTGTTCAAATAGGTATATTTTCAAAAATTGTGTTTACTCTTTTAAAGTTAGTGCACAGGCCCTCCCTGGTGGCGCAGCGGGTCAAAGCGCAGCACTGAGAATCTAAAGCCGCTTTCGCATGAGTTCGATTCCCGCCTGCCCTGGAGGAGACCACAGGGCGTGGCAGACCTCTCCTGACCCGCCCCCTGCTCCCCTCAGCAGTGTACTTCGTCCATCTGCCTGTTCCCCGCTCTGTCTCTGGTGAAGCCTCTCACCGCCCCTGAGCCTCTGGCCTGTACCCCAGTTCTGTATGCACAAATAAATAAATCTTTAAAAAAAATAAAATAAAGTTAGTGCACAGATAAAAAAATATTTCTACATATTACTGAATTCAAAGAAAACTTTTGCTTGAAATAGTTCAAATTATTTTAATTAAAACATGTTTGTTTTCCAAATTAATTCAGTAAATTGGCACAACTTCTTTACATGCACATAAAAATAAGAATCTAAATTCTTATGTCATAAAATACTGAAAATCTTCTCTGGCTCTTTGAACTTTAAGCCTTTCAAGCTAAACTCTCCATGTTTCCATGACAATCTCACACAAAGTTGTGGCAGCTAAATTTTAAACATTGAAGTTATGGAAACTTAACTTATAAAGTTATATAATATTTGGTGATTCTTTTAAAAATTAATGTAAAGATAAGGTCATCATTTTAAAAATAGGAATAGGGCATTAAAATTATTTAAATTGATTATCCAAAAATCTCATGCAACATTTTCATTACATTAGCAAAATTTTACTCAAATGGTAGATGTGCACAATTATTTTAGCTATATGGTTAAGTTACAGAGTAGCAGATAGAATAGTCAGATAGGGGCCCTCCCTGGTGGTGCAACAGCGCTGCAAGCTAGCTGTGGCCAACTCTGTGCGAGGTCGATGCCCAGCCCCCACTTTGCTCAGCAGAACTCTGCTGACCTCCCGCTGCTCCCCTCAGTACTGTACTTCGTTCATCTGCCTGTGCTGCTCGCCACTCTGTCTCTGGTGAGTTCCTTCACTGCCCCTTCACCTCTGGCCTGTACCACAGTTCTGTATACATAAATAAATCAATATTAAAAAAAATAATTGCATAGCATTTATTTGAAAGAATTAAATATAGGGTGAACGTTTTAAGTTCTATATATTCTAAACAAAATAGCTTAATATATATTTAGTAATGCAATCAAAATGTGGTTAATTGTGGTTTCACAAAACATATTTCAAATTTTAAAGGGAAGTTTATATGGAGTGCTTACATATTTCGTTCTTTTCAAGTATACCATCCTGATATTCTTTGCAACAGAAATTGAGTATCATCTAAATGTATACCTATTTCCTATGATGCATACATATGAGGGAAATACAGCTGCATAACAACCATACACATTTGTTATTTACAGGCATTGAATTTATATTTTAATAAGTTATGAAATGACATTGTCATTACAGTCTCATCCATATAATTAAATGTAAGGTAATACTTGGTTAACTACAGTAGTCAAATGTAGAAGTGAAATTGGAGCCTCCCTGGTGCTCAGGGTAACAGCACGATCAATGTACCTCCTGCTACTGCAAGGGGAGTCCCATCCCCCGGCCAGGAGGGACCCCCGGGGCGCAGCAGACCCCTCCTGCCTGCCCGCTGCCCCCTCAGCAGTGGGTTTCAGGAGATCTGCCTGTTGTGCCTCCACTCTGTCTCTGGGGAGTCCTCTCACCCCTCCTATCTGTGGCACCCCCATATACCCCAGCTCTTGCATGAAGAAATATTTTAAAAAGGTAAACTTGGTTTTACATCAACACATTTAATGTGCATCATCTTTAATGTATCAACTAACTTTGATAAAAATAAGTAAAGATATCAAGAAGGTTTATGCAGATGATTTTTATTTTTTATATTTTTAGTACATGTATACAGCAAAGGAAATATAAAAATTTAAAAGTTGCTACTCAATGGCTATAGTATTCCTTTTGTGGTTTTGGTATATATACTTTAACTAGGCTTCGTAGATCCGCACTTTGATTATATCCGGTATTTTCCCATTTACAAATTGTTCCTTGGTGAAATATATTTTTGGCATGTGTTTGAAATCATTAAGTCAAGAGATATGTACCTTTATTTATTATTATTATTATTTCTAAAGATTATTTATTCATACAAGGACTGCGGTGTAGGTCAGGGATGTGGGGGCTAAGAGGATTCGCCAGAGGCAGAGCGGGGAGCAAAGCGAACGCCTGACTGAAATCCGCTGCTGATGGAGCAGCGGTCACGACGGGAGGCGTCTGCTGCGTCACGTGGGTCAGTCCCTGAAAACCGGGGATCAAACTTGTGCTGCAGTGGCTGCTGACAGCTTCATAGTTGTGTGACTTAACCCCTTGTGCCATCAGACAGGTCCAAGGTATGTACTTTTAAAATTGGGATGGGCTTTGACAGGTCACCAGCCAGAAAAATTCTACCAGTTTAAACTCTTTGCAACAATCTAGGACAATCCCTGAATTGTTGCCCTTTGAAAGCCCTAAATGGCACTTCATTAATATTTTAGCTTCATAGTTTCAAATATATAATTTTATGTTTAGTGCTAATTTAAATTACTTTTTCTCTAAAATTTACCTTCTTAGCCATATCATTTTGAGTAATCTTAAAATTTAATGGTTTTTCAAGCATAATATTAACATTTTATGGACAAAATTTGATCTTATTTAATATAAATGTCATATCAAAATACTACTTGATTGTAAACTTATAGAATTTTTTGGCTCTATTTTATAAGAAACTGATTAATTTTGTATGCAGAAAAATATTTTTAAAGGCTTTTTTTAAAAAAAGATTTATTTATTTATTCATACAGAACTGGGGTAGAGGCCAGAGGTGTAGAGGCAGTGAGAGGCTTCACCAGAGACAGAGTGGGGAGCAGAACAGGCAGATCGACAAAGTACACTGCTGAGGGGAGCAGCGGGCGGGTCAGGAGAGGTCTGCCGCGCCCTGTGGTCACCTCTGGGGCAGGCGGGGATGGAACTCATGCGGAATTGGCTTAAGCTTCTCATTGCTGTGCTGTAACCCGCTGTGCCACCAGGGAGGGCCCAGAATTTTTTTTTTTAATAACAGTTTATTTTTACATCATTTTGTATATATTTTTTCCCCATCTCAATTGTAATCCCCGCGGGTTTCCCATCACCAAGTCACCCGTGTGCCACCACCATAATCCTGTGCACTTCCCTCCCCACCCCCCGTTTTTGATCCCATTCCCCACTCCACCCCTGCAAAATGTCTCTGGTATATGGTTGTTCATTATTCTTGTTATTTTCTCGCCTGGTCCATTATACTCCTGCTATGAGTGAAACCATCCGGTATTTTTCTTTCTCTTTCTGGCTTATCTCACTAAGCATGATCTTTTCCAGCTCCATCCAAGTTGCTGCAAAAGACATGTGTTTCTCTTTTTTGGTTGCTGAGTAATATTCCATTGTATATATGTACCACATCTTTCTAATCCAGTCATCTACTTTTGGGCATTTGGGCTGCTTCCATGATTTTCCGATTGTAAATAAAGCAGCAGTAAACATGGGGGTGCAGGTGTCTTTTTCAATCAGTGTTTTTGTGTCTTTTGGGTAGATACCTAGGAGTGAGATTGCTGGGTCTTAGGGAAGCTCCATGTTAAGCAGTCTGAGGAACCTCCAAACAGTTTTCCATAGTGGTTGTACTAGTTTGCATTCCCACCAGCAGTGCAGGAGAGTTCCTTTCAGAAAAAAGTATTTTTAAATGAAATTCTATTGCCTGTTTCGGTGTCTATCATTGTAAGTCATATAATAACTTACAATGATGCAAAACATCTGCATATATTACACTGATAGGATAATAAATTGAAAGAAGAGGTAAAATCCATTTTTTTTAAGATTTATTTATTTATTCATGTAGAACTGGGGTACAGGCCAGAGATGTGAAGGGTGAGAGGAAAATCCATTATTTTTAAATTATCAATGTTTTCATGTTGAAGAAGTAATTGTTTTAAAGATTTATTTATTTATGCATACAGAAAATGGGGCTACAGCCAGAGGTGCAGGGTCAGTGAAAGAGACAGAGTGGGGAGCAAAACAGGCAGATCGAGGAAGTCCACTGCTGAGGGGGGCAGTGGGCAGGTCCACTGAGCCATGTGGGTCACCTCGGGACCGGGTATCGAACTCGCCCTGAAGCAGCCGCCACTAACTTGCAGTACTGTATCCTAACCCGTTGTGCGACCAGGGTGGGCCAGAAAATGAGCAATTTTTAATAGAAATCCTATTGATTTACTGTTGGTGCCAGGGGCATGCAGTTTCTAACCTCAAGGTGTGTGTACACCACACGGCACTGACCCCTCCATCCAGGCTCCTTCATCATCAAATTTACCCCTTCACCCACCTCCTTCCTTTTCCCCACTGATAACTCTCAATCTATTTTTCTCAGATTCTAACACAAACATCATTCCTTCTTCATCCTGTCTTCCTTTCTTCTATCCTGTCTTTCTCCTTGCTCTCATCAGGATGTCTGATGTGTAGTCATATGCCAGGTGTATATGTTAATGCCGTTTTTACTACGTGATGTCAAAACAGCTCCACAACCAATATGATTCCTTACTAAAACCCCACCAGATGCCCCGCTTAGTAACTAACTAGGAAAACCTTCCGTGGTTGTTAGACGGGAGCTAGACAACAAGTAACCCCCAAGGTCTGTGAGGCATTGTAGGTTTGACACAGCAATTTTTTTTTTTCTCTCAATATCCCTCAGGTCACCTCAGTTAATAAGTTTTCAGATATGTGGACAATTATATCTGTATGTCACTCTGTTTCTAAAAATGACACGAGAAAAAAAAATCCTGATTTCAAAGTTGTTTTATGAGATTTTGAGGTGACACAGGCAGTCCAATTCCGACTTATTGATTAAGAAGTTTTTTCCATGTCTCAGATCTGGTTCCACTATATACGTACATGTTCAGCTTGGAGACAGAAAAATCCATCCCCTTATTTTCATTTTAATTCTTATACTAGCCTGAAATTTATCAGAATCAAATATGATAAGGTTGGTTATCAACCCAAAAGTCCTCAGAGCTTCTCTAAGCAGTGACACAAACATTAGGTTAGCAGTGCAGCTGCTACTGAAAGTGGATACCTACTAGGTACAGAAGCAGTTAGAAATCAGTAACACACTATGCCTTCATCTTGATTTTGTGTGCTAGTCTTCAGCCTTATTTTGTTATTTTGTTATTTTTTCACATATGACATTCTAATACATTCAAGTACACAACATAGTATAATACTGCATATTTATATAGTGTGATATGATCACCACAAAAAGTCTAGTTGACCTGGGTCTGCATTCACAGTCACAAGTGATTGTTTTCTCATGATGAGGCTTTTTAATATTTGTTTTCTTAGCAATTTTCAAATATACACTACACAGCATGACAATTACCAACAGCCACCAGCTGTTTGTGCCTTTAGTCTCCATTTACCCATTTTGCCTCACTCCATCCCCCTCTGGCAATGCCCAATCTGTTCTCTATGCGTGTGTGTGTATATATGTGTGTGTGTGGGTATGTGGGTGTGTGCACTGTGTTTTATCTCAGGTTAAATAGAAAGAAGTGAGATCTCCTTATTTCACCTAGCAGAATGCCTTCAAGCTTCACCCATGTTCCTTTGCGTTCATTCTGTGTATCAGTTTCCATCTAAGTTTAGATATAAGCACTTGGTGATATAAGGATACAAGGACTTGGTGATGGGGGGAGGGCGGACTATGATGCTTTGGGGCAGTAATGGAACTGTTCTATGCCAACGAGGCAATAAAACTAAATAATATGCAAACTCCATCCTTAATTGTTTTGCGATTTTTCTAACTATAAACTCACTCATAGATTCAAATGTCATATGAACTTTAGCTTGAAATTTGTATATCGTTACATATTTAAACAGTGTATCTAAACATGCAGAAACAGATCATTAGCTCCCGGCCTCATAACGGGTATATGATTTCCAGTGAATGAAAATATTAATTTTAACAAGCTCACCAGTAATTTGAAAGACTCAAACTTATCTACTTAAAGTTACTTAATTATTTTCATCAGGGAGAAATAAACAATTCATATATAAGACTATCTAATTTGTGATCTATTTTTACACAGCTGACAGAACAAAAATGGAAAAAAATAATTTATGTGAGAAATAGTGTGTATTACTACATCTCCATACAAGTTAGAAGCCGGGCCCTCCCTGCTGGTGCGACACTAGGAAGCTGCCTTCAGCCACTGAACACTGGCTCCCCCCCAGCCAGCGAGTGACCCACATGCACAGCAGACCTCCTCTGTCTCCCACCCTGCTCCCCTCAGCAGTGTATTTCAGCCAATCCACCTGTTAGGATCTCCCATTCTATCTCTGGTGAATCCTCTCACCCCACACCATCGGCCTGTATCCCGGTTCTTGTGTGCATAAATAAATCTTAAAAAAATGAAACAACTTAGAATGGGGTTTTAAGAGTTCTCCAGTTCTAATGACTTCAGCATTAATCTTTATTGGTAGTTTGTACTGTACTGGTAGGAGGTAAACGCATGATCCTTTAGGGGCCCTCCCTGGTGGCTCAGTGGGTTAAAGCACAGCACTAAGAAACTAAAGCCACTTCTGCATGAGTTCGATCCCTGTCCCGGAGGTGACCACATGGCTGGCAGACCTCTCCTGACCCGCCCGCTGCTCCCCTCAGCAGTGTACCTTGTCGATCTGCCTGTTCTGCTCCCCACTCTGTCTCTGATGAAGCCTCTCACCCCCATGCACCTCTGGCCTGTACCCCTGCTCTGTATGCACAAATAAATAAATCTTTAAAAAAAAAAGCATGATCCTTTAAAAAAATTACTTCACACACACACACACACACACACACACCTAGACAAATATGTGTGTGTAAAGTTTTACACACACACATTAGCCAGCCTACTCTTCCCCCGAAATAATTTAAATATATGTACGACATTGAATAAGAACATTGCTGTTTTGTTTTGCTTTTTAAAGATTTATTTGTGCATGCAGAACTAGGGTACAGGTCAGAGGTAAAAGGGGTGAGAGGCTTCACCAGAGACAGAGTCGGGAGCAGAACAGGCAGATCAACGAAGTGCACTGCTGAGGGGAGCAGCGGGCGGGTCAGGAGAGGTCTGCCGCGCCATGTGGTCACCTCTGGGGCGGGTCTCAAACTCTCACTGAAGTGGAGGCAGCTAGTTTGCAGTATTGTGTCCTAACCAGTATGTCATCAGGGAGGGTCTGAATAAGGATATTTTAACAATTTTGCTCATGGTGCTGAAAGTTCCGAAATATTCAAAATATCCACCAACAGAGGAATGGCTAAAATATGGTGGTCTTTATAGAAGTATTTCTACTCAGCAATAGATTGACTAATGAACTACAGATACACACAATCACATGGATAAATCTCAAAGGCCATTATGCTCATCAAAATAAGTGACGTCTGAATCCATTAATATGAATTTCTAAATCAGGTAAGCCAAAATAAACCAGGTGAAGTCAAATAGATCAAAACAGTACATGTTTCTACAGCGTGGGAGCCAGGCGGAACAACCTTCTGTGGTGACAGAGGCGACCTGTGCTGGGATCTGCAGGCGGCTTCATGGTTTTACACACAGATGTTAATATTCCTTGAACTCTTGATAAATGCGCATTACACTGCATGTAAACTAAAACAATTAACAAAAAATGCCGTTTTTAAAGGTGCTCTTCCAAGCATAGCATCGCACACATCTTGTGCATCAAATATAATAACTATATCTCAGAATTCATTGGCACTTTGCAGAAGTATTTTCTCTTATACTTTACATTGGATTTTGGAAAAATAAGTCTTGACACCACATAAAAGTTGTTGCGAAGCAGCACAGTGGTGGCAGGACCGCCTGTCCGCCCTCCGCCGGGCGCGGCGCGCCCGGCTGCACAGCTTCCACTTTGCAGACGCAAATGCAGCGACACACATGTTCTGTTCATAACATTCTATTTTCATAGAAAGGCACACTTTTCCTACTTTATGTTTATAAACTGAGTTTTGGAGAGGCTTCTGCCACGCGTTTTAAGCTTCATACATTTTTCATGCCTTTGATTTACCAGGAATAAGCTTGTTGTAATTTTGGATAATGGGAGAAAATTTCGTTTTCCTTATGTGACTACTCAGTTTTCCTGACGGTACTTATTGAGTAATACACCCCCCCTTACTACTGAGACGTTGCCATTATATATTTAATTCTCATATATATATTATTTTATTCCATCAGTCCCCTTTCTCTTTATTCTAGTACATCACTATCACACTTTATTAATTATTCAAATTTGACAATATTACTTAGCATCACATAAGGCAACAATTCTATAATTTGTATGTTTTATAACTTTACAGTCATTGTTTAATTATTTTTCCGCACGAAGCTGGAATTGTAGCATCTGTTTTCTAACAAATCAACAACAAAAAAAGCCCTCTGGATATTTTAATTGACATTACCTTAATGAAAACAAAATAGGTTATAGTTTGAATGTCTTATCAAATGTCTTTCACTTATTCAAGTGTATTTTGTGCCCGTTAAGAATTTCTTAGGTATGTCATGAGGTTCATTTTTAACTTATACTTTAATATGCATTTACGTTGTTTCTAAAGTAAATGTCTCCTAGTGTAGCTGTTGTGTGTATGCATTCAGTGATTATATTACTGTCTGCAACAATTTAGAATGTTTTCTTAAGTTTTCTAAGTATACTATCATAACATATTTTCTGCAGAATTAAAATAAACATCCTCATCCATGTTCCACAGTTCCTATTTCTCTCTTCTAAACAGAGTGACCAATAACTTCATAATAATCTCTCTTGAATAATGTCACACTCATTGGTCGTGGACAATAGTGGACAGTCATCTCAACATGACCTGACACCATTGGGGATAATGCTTATGTTTGCTCACTAGATATTGTCTTTTTCAGTGAAAACTATTCTTTCTTCTCTCCCCCTTTCATTTCACTGCTAAGAATGTATTCATCTATTCTTAATTTATAGGGAGTATGGCTTGACTTAGGATTTTTCTCATAAGTACAAGAATTTTTCTAATTAAATAGCACAAAGTACACCTTTGCAGGTTCCACATCTGTTCTAGCCCTAAAGACTTTATAATCAGTTAGCCTTCTCCATGATTCTCTGCTGGTCAAACACTCTGATTACTAATCTGCTTCAGTGGTTGGTTACGCTAATTTCACCCACCATTTGCTCTACAGGGCTCTCTAAAGGTTAAGTGCTACCAACTGGCTCCTATCCCTCAGTTCACTCATTATTTCTACTGAAATCAGGGAACCCAATTCCACTGCAGCATCTTCAGCAATCATCTCTTACCTAGAGAGAACAAAATAAACACAGAGGTTTTCAGAGATGATGGTAAACTTCTCCCTGCCTTTATCTTAGCTTCTGCAGCATTTCTTTCTTCTATATCAGACCTCACCCTCCACTGTAGAATATAGTGAGGTTGGGGTTCCTGAGCTGAGTCTGGAATTTTGTTGAAGGCAGTTTCAATTAGCTAGTTTAGAGACAACTAATGCCACGCAGAATTTTTTAAGCCAATACAATAAATCTCATATCATTAATAAAAGACATTGTTTCCTCTTTGTTAGTCAAGAAGTTTAATTATCCTCTCTCTTCTACAATCACAAGTCGCCTGCCACTACAAACTGGTGAGGTTCTGCAACTCTTGCAAAATACAAACATTTCTGCATCATGTTTATTTTTTAACCAGGTGATGTTCAATTTTTATTTTCATAGTAGTTGAAAGACTATGACTCTGTTTAAGGGAGAGTGTCATTCCTTGGTGAGATGACTGTCTCAGTTAAAGTCACTAGAATATCTTTATGCAGGGAAAAATAGATGGGAGTTAGGACCCCAGATTTATGCACGGGTAAGTGGCAACTCTAGATCCCATCTGAATTCACCATAGTGTCTCAGTATTATCCTTTAAAGTCAAACATTCTTTATAAATATATGAGTACTTGGTTTCCTAAATCCGTTGTTTAGGATATACAGACAAAAACATTTTGGTATAATTTACAAAGCCATGAGATACTACTGTATAGGGAAAGATGCAATACCCCAGTGGGTATGAAGGGAGTATCTACAAGGGGTGGTGGTGCTTAAGGGGATTGGCAGGAGTAGCTAAGGCAGACGAGGGCTCACAACAGCACTTCAGCACCTCAAGGGAGAGGAAGCCTCATGGATGTGGACTTTTTGCCCAAGGCAAACAGACTAACAAATTAGTCTGTTAGGAAGAGAAGTGGGAATAATAAATTCCTCAAGCTCTAGCTCTTCTTTCCATTAGAGACCCTACTTTTTCCTTCCATTGACCAAAACTTATCACTGAAGGCAAAAGTGTCCTGTTGATGCAAAACAGAAGTGTCAGACTCCCAAGAAACAGAGGACGTGAGGAGGTTTGGGCGACAGATGAGCATGTGTCTCAGTTAAATGCAAACTGCCTCCTTGCTGCCTTCATCCTGGTCCCGCAGACACCTCAGCCACTGGCTGCCACATCTGCATTCTTGTCGCCACATACTCTTCGTGAACCATGACCTTTAATTCTTCCATAAATGGACCATATGCATTGGCTTTATTTTGAGTCTTGGCTATAGTTTCTCCTGCACACTCTATGATCTCTAGACAAATGTTGACATTCATAACCCTCACCAATGGATTGAATTCTTGCAGGTTCTGAAACTTGTTTTCCACTCTTCTTGTTACTATGAAATAGAGAAAGCCATACCAGTTTCATGCCCACTATATCAGGATGGAAGAACTCTATGAAGTGCTTTATTTTTGTTGTTGTTGTTATTTTATATAAAATCTATATTATATCAAATGGGTCAATAGTCTTTCAACTAACAATGCACCAATTAAAATATCAATTAATAAAAAGCAGATCAGGCCCTCCCTGGTGGCACAGCGGGTTAAAGCACTGCACTGAGAAGCTAAAGCCACTTCCGCATGAGGTCGATTCCCGCCTTCCCCGGAGGTGACCACAGGGCGCGGCAGACCGCTCCTGACCCGCCCCTGCTCCCCTCAGCAGTGGACTTCATGGATCTGCCTGTTCTGTTCCCCATTCTGGCGCTGGTGGAGCCTCCTCACCGCCCCTAAGCCTCTGGCCTGTACCCCAGTTCTGTATGTAAAAATAAATAAATAAATCTTTAAAAAATAAAATAAAATAAAAAGCAGACCAAAATAAAGATTCACATTAACTGGCAATAAGAAGTGCTTTTGGATGTTATAAGTTTGTATTTAACTATCTATTCACATACAAATCTCATATTACTGTGTACCTTCAGTAATATGAGTGTGTCTGTGTTAATGTATGTGATTCTCTAGAATTTTTTCAGTATTATATATAAAAAAAAAGATTTCAACTTAGAGTCCAAGTCTAAATCATGTGAAATTATTTATTTTGAATTGATTACTGAATTTGAAGTGGGCTTACATTTTTTGCTCTAATAGATTAAAGTTTGTTGGCTATTGTAAATATTATAAATTACTTAAAACATCAATACCAGGGAGGGCACAACGGTTAAAGCACAGAACTGAGAAGCTGTTCACTGCTGCTTGGATGCAAGTTCAATCCCCGCCCTGGAGGTGACGCACATGGCTCAGCAGACACCTCCTGTCTTGCCCACTTCCCCCTCAGCAGTGTGGTTGGTCAATCTGCCTGTTCTGCTCCCCATCTGTCTCTGGTGAATCCTTTCGTCATCCCTGCACCTCTGGCCTGTACCCCAGCTCTGTATGCACAAATAAATACCTCTTTAAGAAACATCAATACCAAGGGTATGATGCATAGTGCTGCACATTTCTAAATTTAATTCTAAGCAGCCTCGCAGCCGGAAGTCGACTACCCATGAAGGAAGCCATTCCCTCCTCCAGGACGATTAGGGCTCACAGCTCTGCTGCCCTGTTCTCTAGGCCAGCGCAGCTGCATCCACAGTGTGACCAGTCTCCTGTCTGTGTGGGACTCAAGAAGCCCCTTTCATAGTCATTATGCCAATGACTTTCTAAAAGAAAGAGGGGTACATAGCCCTTACCCATATTATTCCTACTGATAGGTTTAACTTCTTAATCAAGTGGTTACGTAGCTTGAATACATTTGTAAATATGTTTGGCTTTTAAAATTTGTAAACCTAGTCTCTCAAATTACACATTAATATATTAATTTATTATTACTATTAGTCAATTATTAACAACTATTGAGTCAACTTTTATATGACTGACTGTGGGAACACAATTTCTAAAGTCATTTCAATTATAATGGTCACATCCCTCCCCCCCAACACAGGTCCAATCCTTGGTATGTTATTTCATTACTTTATGACATCTTTATCTATTGATCTATCCATCCATCCATCCATCCATCCAGCTACCTAGCTACCTATGTGATAACCTTGTGAGTAAAATTTTAGTCCTCAAACAATATTTCTTCAATTTAAGACATACAGGTAATTTTTCATGGCTGATAAGCAACTTCTAGATTACTAATGATGTTTCATTTTACTGTGATAGGACCCCAACATTCAAAGGTGCTTCAAACCATGTTATACAATGTCAAATAAGCTCTATACCTATAGCAATTTTTTTTCCTGATAAATTCAATAGAATGTATTTTTAAGGGTTGTCCCTGGTGTTCATAAAATATGCTCTTATATTCTTTAACTCTATGCTACATTAGTCATTGCTATTACAATCAGCCATCTATTCATATGCTCTGTGACTATCACACTGGAGAAGTATGCTATGTTTTATGATGATTAATATTTCAGTGATAAAGATTGGTTTTCTTTGTCAATGACATTGAAAAGATGAATAACTTTAGCCTACTTACATTTTAGTAAGCATTAGAATATTCAAACAAAGTTATATATTGAAAAATTTTCAGGTAGAAATTTAAATGTCTTTAAATTATTAGTGTATTTTGGATTTTTATTCTCTGAATTTTAGTATATTACATTTTAATGGCTCTTTTATACATCCATTTTATCATTTATTCCATATTTATTTAATTTTTAATCAATATATCTTATTTTTATTGGCTAGGCACTGCATTTACAGCTCAGCTGGGCAATTTTGACTGTTTGTGTGTACTGACCTAGGAAATATTAAATATTTGCTTTTTAGTCATTTATGTTTTCGTAATCACTTTTTTTTACTTTTTTTAAATTTTATAACAGTTTATTTTACATATTTACATTTTTTTTCTTTTTTTTTTCATCTCAATGGTAGTCCCCACGGGTTTCCCATCATCATAATCACTTTTAAGCATACAACAAACCATACTGTAGACTGTTAATATCACTCACTATTTTTCAAAGAAAAGAAAAGTGACTACAGAGGAAAATAATTCAGTCACTATGATGTGAACCAGTAAATATCTTCCTATATGTGTAAACAAAAATACATCTCACTTTACAAATGAAGCAAGAACTGCTCTGTGGTTGGCCATGGCCATCATCACTCATGGAAACAGCCCCAGCAATCTGTTCAGAGTAGGACAGTGTCCTTCTAAGCAAGTGTTGGATGAGAGAGGGACCGCTGGAAAATAGAACAAACAATAGTGATTCTAAACTCTGGAACACACCTTAAAACCTGCTGAAATAGATCAAACTAGTTTATCATGTAAAAGATGATCAGAGATATAGGGCTTTCCTATTTCTGGAAATGCCAGAAATATCCAACAAGAGGTGAATTGCAAATACTTGGGTGCATCTTAAGAAATAGGAATATTATGTTGTATTAAATTATATTTACTAGAAATGCAATTACTTCATAAAAGTGAAGCAAGACAGTGTTTCTGGTAAGAAGCATGCATTTATCTTAGGGCATACGGGAAACAAAGAATGCATCTTGTTATCTGACCTGAAAATGTTGACAGTCGCAATCATTTATTCAGTGATTACTTGTTGCCAAGAGGTGTGGAAAAGCCGCATGGTATATTAGTGGGTTAGGACAGGCTGCCTGCCATGATGGGCGTGTGGAAGTGTCACTGACCTAACATCAGAAACGGGAGGCCTCTCCCATGTCTGATCCATGGTTGCGCGACTGGGGATGGCAGCGCAGGGCTTTCTGCTTCCCATGTTCCTTCAGGGCCCTGGTTCCTTGAGGTATTTATCATCTTTAAAGTGTAATTTCTTCAGTCAAATGCTCTCTGCTTGAGCTATGACTTGTGCCTTAAAGTATAATTTCTAAGTGTGTGTCCTTTAGTGCTATTTCAACAGAAGTGTGTCATTTCTAAGCATTCTGTTGATACGAAGATTGAAAGTAGAGAAATCATATCCATTCCTAAGTACCTGGGTCCAGGAACCCATGGTTAAGCTTTCCACAGGACTCTACACACAAAAAGCAAAATGGTGACAATTTAAAAGTCTGTCCAGAAAGAGAGAATATGTTTGTTATCTGTTTAGTATCTGCCCATGGGTTAGTGACCATATGTGATACTGATAATGTTTATATGGTGAATATTAGATATGCTATTCACCAAAAACAAAGAGAACTAAGACTATGATGCTTATCAACTGATGATAGAATTATACTTTGCTAAGGTGAGCTATAGAGTAAAATGCCTAATGACAGAAAAAATGACTAGTAGTTTAAAAAACAAGCGTAAAAACTTAGCTAATGTTAAGTTAGTCTGATGACGGTTTTCACAAATCTATGACGTTTCATTAGTGATCACTTTGGAAAGATGAACATAACCAACTAGAAAGACCTTTCTGGAAACATTTCCAAAAATGTATCAGTTCAATACAACACTATCTCAATATTGCTAACACAGCTTCAATTGTCCTCTTTTTAAAATAAATATTTTATAAAAAGTTTATTATGCTTATTTAATTATTACTTTGTAACTTAACAAACAATAGATTATATTCATTTGATTTAAATTTATAATAATTAGAAATCTTATTTGAGTTGATTAACAAATCTAAATTTCATATATGTGTATGACTTAAAATAGCACAATAATGATGGAAAGAAGAAAATTTGTACTGCATTGCACATAATTCAACATGTGAAATTTAGCATTACTGTAACAAAACCATGATGACATTATTAAACATGATACCTACATATTAAAAAAATAAGTTCCAAAAATAGTTAAAAATTCCAAAATTAATTATTCATTTAAATAAACCTCACCAACCCACATTTTTTTTTTTTCTAATTGGCCTTCTGCTAGACATTTTGAGTAAATATTTTGTGTAGCAACGAGAGCGATGTTGCCATAGTGACACTGATTATTTCACTTGACTGCTTATGGATGTATCCAGATTTTTGGTCAAATGTAATTCTGGTCGTTTCTGTGAGTGTTTTTGATGAGATTAATGTTAAATTGTTAGTCTCAAGGCACGCCAGATCCATACTGATGGGATGGGGTTCAAACCTCATGTAATCAGTTGATTTACAGACTAGAACAAAAAGATTAGCTTCCCCTGAGCAAGACAGAATTCTCCAGTGGAATGCCTTTGGTTTTGACAACAGTAGGTGGCCAGACTTAGGACTCAGACTGGGACGTCAGGTTCACAGGGCTCTGTCCTGCTAAGCTGCCACTCGTGATTTGGCCAGCAAGGGCTCCACAGCCATGTCAACCAGTGCCACCTGACACCTTACTATATATGTAAGAAACGTGTGTGTGTGCATGTCATCGGTTCTGTTCTCTGAAGAATTCTGACTAATGTAGCAGTGTTGAGATAGTTTTCATAACAGTGGACTACACAACATTGAGCCGTTAGAGCCTCATCGCAATTATTAAAATAATGCCTCAATTTATAAACGTACATACCTGAAAAAATGTGAGTGCATTCAAATGATGTAACAATATGTCATTATATGTAAAATTGAAATAGATTGTCCTAGATAATCATGTGTTTCAAGCCACAAAAGTTTTCGATACAATGGAAACTATTGCAAGCCATTGGACACTTATTTATTTTAGGGAGACCGTGCGTGTGTGCAAACACTCACACTCACACCCTGGGGAGATGCCATGCAGGACCCCCCTGAGAGCACCCCCCACTCCTCACACTGGGTGCCTCAGGAGCCTCTGCTGGGATGTCAGAGTAGCTCTGCAACTCAAAGGTGAGGGTGATGTTAAAATGCTAACACTACTCACAAAAAATACTCTGCTATTCTGCTAACAATTATATAACTTGAAGTGAGTCACATAACCAACCTTTGTACTGGAAATCTTGAAAATTCAGAATTCTCTTATATGTAAACTATGAGGCAACATGCTCTAACATTGTTTTGGTTAGAACATATAGAAAAGCTTGAAAGTATTTCAACTTCATTTGTAAAACTGCACTACTCTAAACATAATAAAAAAACGATGTATATTTATTTTAAATATCACCCACCGTGTGTAAGTTTCAGTGCAAATTGACTGATTACTTTGCAAGGCATTATTTTTATGAATTGTAATTTTCTAATCCTGCTGCTATAAAATCGAGATGTTAGTGCATTTTGTTTCAGAAATTCTAAAGGAATTTTTATGGCACTCCTTCATCTTTTGCTTCAGAAAGTGTTAACAATTTTTGAAATGTTTGGGACAAGTGGAAATCAATTTCTTCTTCATACCTAAGAGTAAAAGCTATTCACACCATGATCTGCAGTCCTCCCAATCACTCTTAAATGTATGGTAAAAAGAAGGCACTTACAACACACTGATCAACTGATGGAAGGCGTTAACATGGGAGAAATGTCGTTGATTTCATATCAGGTACAACTCAGCAAGGATTTTGCTCCACTTTCCTTTAGATTTAACACATAGCAAAGCAACATGTTAATATATACTAATTTATACTGATTATGCTTTAAGAGTGCTCATGCCATATTTGAGGTTACTATGAATAAATAAACAATCTGGATAGTTTTAGAGATTACAAGATAAATACTGGATATCTTAAAGATAATCTATGGGTATTAGGAATCTGTTTCACACTACCTTGCTGGACGTAAGTGTTTTTATTTGCTTGCATCATACTTATTTGCTACTATCTATGCAGCAGATTGAGCTGAAGTTAAAAAAAAAAAAATGTTAAGTCACACAATAGATAGCTCCTTTATCCCTTGAGGTGGGACTTGCCACTCTACCAGAGCTACTGTTTCTGGTGTTTAAAGACATTTCTCAGAAACTTTATGAGTGACTCCCTGGTGATGCAACCAGTTTAAGTGCAGCACTGTGAAGCTCTTTACAGACACTGCAGCATGAGTTCAATTCCAGGCCGCAGAAGTGGCCCACATGGTGCTGCAGACCTCTCCTGGCACCTCCACTGCTCCCCTGCAGTGTAGTTTGGTCCATCTGCCTGTTCTGCTTCCCATCAATCTGTGGTGAATCCTCTTACCTCCCACACCTCTGGCTTGCACCCCAATTTTCTCAATGCATAAATAAATGCATATTTTTTTAATTTTATGAATTCCGTGGCAGCTATAAAGACTAACATGTTGTAAATTAGTCTTTGATTATATTGAGTAGAGGAATGATGATCTGGTTGCAAAAGGTTTACTCTCTCTGGATTTTTCTTTCTTACAAAGGTGGTACCAATAACTATTTTCTTGAGGTCTACAAATGAAATCTTGAGAGGTTCTTTCTGATATTTTGATTACAGGTATGAACGGGAGAAAGGAGAGGATAGTCCCTATATACTCACATATCTATGTAATTAGCATTGTCCATGATGCCGATTTTAAGTCTGGGCACAGGGAGACTTATTTCTCAAATGTGTAAATGAGACACAATTATTTTATTACTCGTTATCTATGTCTTTCAAACAAAAACTGCTCACTAAATCAATCCGTTTATCTGTGCATGTTCCAACATGTCAAGGGTGTTTTTAAAATTCAGAGGGCCCAGAGTGTTTCCATTAGATGCCATGCCTTTTAAAGGATTCATGTACACTTAAACAGATCCTGGAAAACAATTATGTATGACTCGGCACTGGGGGACTGTGAGGCTCTCTCATTTAACGACCAAAGGTAAAGCAATTTGCATGGTGTGAAGTCCGTTGTTCACAACTGCCTCACAGGCTTCACTGACGCAGGTGCATTTATCAGAGCCCTGGAGCACCCAAAGTAAACTAAGGGTGGCGGTAAGGTCTAGAGAGTCAACACAAGCCGTCCTTGCTTTGCATGGCCCAGGATTGAGCAAGGAGTGTGTGAAGTACTGGCGAAAGCTGTCGGGCCTGGTCACCGGGAAGCGCCTTAGTCCACAGCCCCACAGGGGGCCCATGAAAACACCGCAGGCCAGAGCATGCATGTCCAGGAGACTGGCTGATTACATTCGCTCTCAAGGGTGCCCACAGACCCTCTCTGGCGCCACGTCTCAAGGGGAGAGAAGCGCTGACCACAACACCTGGGAGGAGAGGGCAATGCGCAGCCGGGTGGGAGGACACCCCTTGCAGGGGCCTCGGGGAAGACCGGCCCTGCAGGCGGCGAGCTCTGCCTGCGTGCTCAGCCCGCACGGAGGGGAAGGTGTGTTCTGTGCGCGCGCGGCAGGCCCGGAACCTGGTCTCCCTACGGGGCAGATGACTCCCTCTGTCACATACTGGCCTGAGCACAGGGCAAAGA
>NW_004567119.1:1771464-1789165 GCF_000260355.1 Condylura cristata | reverse complement strand
GGCACCGAGTCTGGCGCACACCGCCAGCAGGTCTGGGCGCCAGCGGCCTGGGGCGGGTGCTGAAGCCGCTGTCTGTGGAGGTTCCCTCCCCTCTGAGATGCGCCGCGGAACTTCCATGACATGATAGGGTTTCAGAAAGATATGCACGGGTCAACCTGCACAAGGAGCTCGGAAGAAAACATGATGCATAGAAGCTTGGAGAAGCACAGGCCATATGAGCGGAAACACCTCAGGAAGCGCCTGTTCTCTGATACTTTGATAAGTGAATTTAACAAGTGAAAACATCAATGGCATGTTTTGCATTACTATTAGAATAGGAAAGACAGCTCATAATTCATTGGAAATTAACATTAAACCTCATCTTTTTGTTTTCTTTAAAATATTTTGAAAATGAGTTACTATATTCCAGGGAGGGGGGATCATGTTCACTTAGGACCAAATCTCTTACTCAGAGGAGTTTATAATTATTCTTGACTGATTCATTTACCATTACAGAATCAAATGAAACATCAGTGATAATTTTTGTGGCTGCCCACTTTCCAGAAAACCTGACCTTGGATGTTGCAATATAACTAAAAACAAAGTTTTTAACAAAGTTTTAAGTAGACCTAGTCCATTTTGTTGAATCTTGACTTTCTAAGGAATGTGAGGTCAAAAAGTTTCTATTATTTGGTTTTGAGAGTGAACATTAAACAAGGTATCATTGAACTTTTTTTTTAAGATAATAATCATTTATTCATGCAGAGTTGGGGTACAGGCCAGAGATGCAGGAGGGAGAGCATTCACCAGAGACAGAGTGGGGAACAGAATTGACCGCTGAGGGGAAATACACCGCTGAGGGGAGCAGCTGGTGGGTCAGGAAAGGTTTGCCATGCCATGTGGGTCACCTCTGTAGCTGGGGATTCAACTTGTGCTGCAGTGGTGACAGCTTCATAGTGTTGCATTTTAACCTGTTGCAACACCAGGGAGGGCCCTGAATTTTAAAGTTAAAAAAGACAATAATAGAAAAGGTCATCTGTTTTTCTCTTATATGTTTCCTTCATTCAGGTTACTTTTTTTTTTTCCTCTATCCTTTCCAAATCATCTGTTTTTTCCCTTATATAAGTTACCTTCCATCAGGTTAGTATTATTAATATTATTTTTCTCTATCCCTTTCAAACAGCCCAGCCAGCATTTCTAAAATTTCCCCTGGGAAATAATATAGACTTAAATTAAAGGCATACAACAGTTCTTATATCCAGTAACTTTTTGGTGAGCACAGTAGAGAAGGTGATATGATACTGTAAAATGCCTTGGGATAGAGAAAAGAGAAATTCAGATTTCCTATCTTAACCATTAACATTCTAGATAAAAATAACACACCCAGTGAAGACTATAGGTATAGCACCATGAATTTAGCTAAAATGTTCTCCACCATAACTACATTATTGTTCAGATTCCAGTAAAATAGAACTCATTTGGGGTTCTTTAGATGAAAACAATTTCCCTTTGAATGAGACTTGTGTTGAGTCTCAGTGTCTGCTAACAGAGTCTGGATCGCATTGCAAACAGCTTGTCCTAAACAGTATTCCTGGGAGATAAAACACAGCACCATTTCACCTGTCAATCTACCTGCTATCTTCCCGAGCCTATCAGGTGGACTTGACATGCACAGAAGACCTGAGACCTATCTCCACAGACATAAAAGTCAGTGGTGATTAATAAATTAACTACATAAAATTCAATGGCCAACGATCTCTAGGATGTGGAATCCATTTCATTATATTTTTAAGTTCTATTACATTCCAAAGAGCAATTCCCTGACCTTACAACATTGGTGCAAACAAAGTTGTTCAGTCAGGCTATGCAAAGACATTCCTTTGCTCTCCCTTTCATCTATCAATGCCCACATTAATTTATTCATTGCATTTATACTTCTTCAAATTCTAATTTGTCTAGACCTTTTTGTTACTCTTGTGTGAAAAAATGAATAGAGAAAAAATGAATAGTGCATATTTATGCAGGATTTTAAAATAGCATATTTTGATTTATAACTAAGACTGAAGAAAACATCTTTTAAAATGTAAAGATAAAGCCATCTTTTCAATATTTGGACTATTTGAATGAATGGCTGCATTGAACTGCTGGCTAAATCTTCTCTTATAAAGGCTGATAAAAATGGACCAGAAACAGCTGCTTTCTCGAATTCACAAGATTTTTGTAAGGATCAAAAATTGTAATATATGCGAAAAGCACTTTGGAAGTCACAGCACAGGTAAAACAGCCACTGCTATTTATAATCCCGTGATCCTCTTCTGGAGGATCCTATGAAAAGATTCAGCACAGCAGAAAGGTGCAATGATCAAAGCTCTGACAAAACATGCCTCTAATTTGATTTTTAAGATAGTATTGCTTTACTTATATGTGTGGACCTATTACATATATATATATACATAAAATAAATGACTGTAATTATTTGCAGTGGTTTTACAGATAAAAAGTTATAATGCTAAAGGAATTACTTTAGGTATCTGATAAAAAAAGAGATTAATAGAAGTTAGAAAGTAGTTTATGACTAGTATAGAGAGATCAACTAACCTTTACTTGCAAAGACAAATTCAAATTAATTGATCAATGATATACCCTCTTTGTATACTAGAGTGTGTGAGTTTAAAAAGAAAATTCTTCATCAAGGGACTTCCAGATATAGGAAAGCACTGTATGTTTCTGTAGGAGTTTGAGTTATTACAGTCATTTGAGAAAATAATTTATTAATACCTGTATAAACAGATCCAGGAATTCCTTTCTCCAGGAATCAAGCCAGAGGCCTCAGAGCACCATAACTTTGGCTACGTGTTGTCTAATCTGCAAAGGCAATACTTAATATTGGGAAGTCCTGGCCACCCCTTGAAAGTTTAGTGATGCTAAAATATTTGTGTGTGTGTGTATGTGTGTGTTAAGTTGATTTACATTTGAAATTATTGTCTTTAACTGATATCCAAGAAGCAATATTATTTGGAAGATATATTGGGACGCAAATACTGAATATATACATTTCAATGAATGTATTGTGATCTTTGTTTTCTTTTTTGTTCCACACACAAATGTTTTATACACCTGAAACTATGTTTAACAGTTGAATAAGCATGGCCAAAATTATGAAGAAATATACAACATCTGTTATTAATATAACTCAGAAATTACAGTAAGGTGAAATAGGTATTTGGATATGATGCAAAACCTTGTGCCGGAAGTAGAAAATATTCTCATGATTAATTGAAAAGAGAGCATAGGCCCTCCCTGGTAGCGCAGCAGGTTAAAGCACAGCACAAAGAAGCTTAAGCCACTTCCACATGAGTTCGATCCCCGCCTGCCCTGGAGGAGATCCACATGGCGAGGCAGACCTCTTCTGGCCCGCCCGCTGCTCCCCTCAGCAGTGGACTTCCTCCATCTGCCTGTTCTGTACCCCGCTCTGTCTCTGGTAAATCCTCTCACCCTCCACATCTCTGGCCTGTACCCCAGTTCTGTACGAATAAATAAATAAATCTTAAAAAAAAAAAAGAAAAGAAAAGAGCATAAAAATTCTCTATAAAAATGGGCAAAAGAGCCAGTGTGATCAGAGAAGCACCAATCAGAGCCACAGGGAGACAACGCATCACTCTGGGAGACTAACAACAAAGGGGTCCTTGTGCACGGTGGGTGGGTGCAGACAGAGACAGCCCATGGGAGACAGCAGGGAGATTTCTCAACATGCTAAACTGGATCTACCGTACAAAGCAGCAGCTCTACTCCTAGGTGTCCAGATAAAGAATGCAGAGAAACAAATTTGAAGGGAGATACACAGTCCCCTGCTCATTTCAAACACACGATGCAATGCTACTCAGTATGCATTTACGCACACACATGAATGCTTGCAAGCTGCAGCAACATGGATGGAAATGGAGGGGCTTAGTTAAGCAAAATATGTGACAGACAGCCGAATATCAGATGGTGTTACCTGTGGAATATGCAGACACAAAGGGTTGGATAAAACCAAAAGGGAACAAATGCCAGAAATGTGACTGTGGAACCCAGGCCTACGATGGGGAGGACGGAGGGGTGGACAGAGTGGGGAGGAGGCATTGTGGTTGTGGCGGCAAACTCTGGGTGCCTCGGTGGGGACTTTCCATCATATACACCACTATAAATCAGTATGCATCATTATCAATCAGGCTCTGTATAAAATGATACCTGTATGCAATTCAAGTAGGAATATTTAAAGAAATAAAATATTCTGTGACAAAATGAAAACATGGACTACATTAGGTGACCCAAAGTGACTTTTCAGGGTTTATGTCATCTAAGTTTTTGACGACTAACCCATTTGTAGTGTTTCAGTATATGTCTCAACATCTTTGGATATGACATTTTACTCTTGTCATTTTTTTTCTTGTAAGATATGTCTATCTTAGGTACTTTTCCTTTTTGCTATTTTTCAAAAGTTTTTAAGATATGTATAGGATCTTGATTCTTTTTTCAAATTTAGTGTTATATTCAACTACACAAAATACTTCAGTGGAAAAAAAAGGATTAAGTTTAAATAAAGATGTAAATATTGATTATATAATACTATATTTTTTTCAGAATATCACTTCAAAGATATTTTCAGATAATCACTTTTGTGTGTAAAACATGAGTCACACAGCCCACAATAACATTTACCTGCTAAGAATGTTTAGTTAACTCTTATTAGCATACATTTTTTGTAAGAGTTATGTAAATTCATAGTGTATTGTGGTTCCTAGGGCATGGGAATTCACCAGGAAGTCCTCATTTTAAATAGATTAAGGTGGAATCTATGTGAACTAAGTAATCTGCAACTATTCAGCTTGGCAAGGGAGGCAAGCTGATCATTTTCAGGTCTAATGATCAATGTGCTTGTATCAACACAGAATCTGTTTAATCTTGTGGTATTTATTTATTAATAGCAATGCCTCCATTTTGAAACTTCCTTGAAGGAACAGATTTTTTTTTTTTAAGAAAAAGAAAAAAAAGAATCCTTATAACCAGTATTTCCCTGGAGTCTGCCATATCACTTTTCTTCTCACAGAGGAAACTCAACTCACAGAGTTTCTGATTAGGAAAAAATTCTGAGATTTCCCTGTAGAGAAAGACCCTGCCTTGGGGAAAAGTCCCCAGCCATTTTAAAAAGTCACAAGGAAGATAATGTTCTCTCTGGAAATTTAAATCAGTTTTCAGGGAGAAAAAAAAATGGAAAGGCTTACTCTATTTGACATAGAAATTCATAAGGAAAGGAACAAGTTGATGTTCTTAAGAGATTTAAAAAAAATTATGTTCATTTCCAGAACTTTCAAAGATTTACTTCTCTTAAAGGAGAAATAGAGCAATGATAAGTTTTTAATTTATCCTTTAAGAGATTATGGCTAACGACATAAAAAATATATCAGAGCACTCCATCATGAATTTTTAAAATGAAAAATAACTAAATCATAAAAATTGGGAAATCAGTTTTTTAAGAACACATTATAGGAGATATGTGTGTGTGTGTGTGTGTGTGTGTGTGTGTAAAATAATATTCAGCTTTCTTTTAAATGTTTGCTTCTATAAACCATGGACATAACTAAATAATTCCATTATCCTTTGAGTCTGGTGCCTTGATCTGGATAATGAATCACTTCAGAAGACTGCCCAGAGAAGTAAGTGTAACTTGTTTGCCTATTTCTTGTCTAAGAAGACTTCAGACGTTTTAGCTCACATACATCCCCAGTACGTTACATTTTCCCTGTGGGTATATTAGCCTCCAGCCAGACTTGACTGGACTTCAGTCGGTGATACATCATGAAAATCAGAAACACTCCTCACGATGGCATCCCGTCTCCCTGTGCGCCAGTGGAGGGACTGGAATGCCTGGCTGGGGTCCTAAAGGGTGACAGGATGGGGATGAGCATCAGAGACAAAGCTATTTTTTCAGGCCTCAAGCTTACCCGACTGGAAGAATATTTTTAATAATTTGATTTAGGAATACAGAATTACATATTAAAATCAAGTATGAAATTACCATTTTAGAATAAGAAAATAAACTACACGATTTTTAAAAAATTTAAAAAACAAACTTCAAAAGCATCTAGAAATAGCATGGCATTTGCATCTGTTAAACCTCTGTTGTCTCTTTATGTGACAGGTAATAAAAAATAGGCCATGCTTTACTGCAGCTTGGCTTGTTAGAAGGCATGGAGACTCCCCGCACCTGTGGCCGGGAGGCCCGATGGTCAGAGTGGCGGTGTTTTGCTCGTGTGCACCACGCCGAGGGAGTGGCTATGAGCGACTGTGCGCTGTATAAACATGCCCACCTAATTCCTTCAGTGACTCATATGCCCTGGAGACCCTTAACACGCATAATACCAGCAGCGAAAACAAAGCCATGGACACTAGGGGGAGCCTGCAACTCCTTTTCAAGGGAAGACAGTATGTTACCAGCAATGTCACTGATTTGCTGTTAAAAATCCATCTTGCTTTTGCAGATGTTCTGTGTAGTATTTTATTATTATTTTGATTTTTGCACTACTGTTCATTTTTGAATAACATTTGATTTCCCCCCTCAGATGTAGTCCCCCAAAATCACCCATCACTCCCTCACCCCCCACCCATCATCGAAGTTCCTTGTGCTCATCTTGACCTCCCCTTCTCCCTTGCAATATGCCTCACATCTATAATTATTACTTTTGCAAATTGTATCGAATGAAAATGAACCATATAAACATATGTACATAAGGAGCAAACCTGAAGTTTCATTTACTTCAGTGTAATCCAGTTTATTACTACTAGTTATACTGACGAGAGTACTTCAAAAACCAGTCATAGTTGATGCTGTGATAGAAAGCAAATAATAGTTACAGGGGACGAGCAGCTAGAGAATACGTTTAGTGCTGGCAGTGAAGCAGTCTTTCTCATATATTCTTGTCTGCTTTCTTAAGTTTTCTATCTCCTTCAACTTTAGTTTGAAAGTAAGTCCATTCTATGTTAATTTATATAAGGAACTTCTCAATTATACAAGGATAGAGACGTAAAGATTGGGTCTTCCTTTATGTAGTTCACACACTACACAAGCTTACATAAAGATAGAAAGCAATGTTGATAAATAAAGGTAGAGGAAATGGCACAGCTACAGAGAGCACTCCAATTATAATAAAACAAGGTGATGGTAGTAACATCAGTAAGGTCTATGAAAAATACAGGCATGGAGTTTTAAAGCTGCCAGACTCGTCTTCACTCTCCAGGACTACTACTGTTAGTGACAGCTTGCTTATTCTTACTGGAATCCCCACACTTCAGAACAAAAGGGTAAAATAGTATGAACGCCTTAGCACCTTCATTTTTTTCATGTATATTATCTTTGCTTTCTCCATAACCAGTGTTTCACATAGTAACCACTTTTTGTTTTTACTGCATGAACACTTAGGTTTCGCTCCTGAACATACCAGTGCAATGTGAGCTCTAAATGCAGCTGATCTGTCTAGAATTTTACTCCACCAAGTTAACAGTACTGGGAAGCCTAATATATTTTTAAATAAAATAATTTTAGGCATTCTGTGTATGTAGATCATATTTAAGAGCCATCAATTTGCTTCTTGTTAGGATTTCGATGCTCAGTGGGGATGGAGCTAATGGACTCCTCAGACACTTGTCCCGCAATTAGCTTGAATCCATGGTGATGTTATTCTTGCCAAAGACAAGTCTCTTCCAAAGGCATCTTTTTCATTTAACTCTTTCTTTCCTATGAGTGCTAGTGATGTTTTTTTTTACATAAATGCCAGTATTTTGGCCCTCCCTGGTGACACAGCAGGTTAAAACACAGCATTAAGAAGCTAAAGCCACTTTAGCATGAGTTTGATCCCTGCCTGCCCCGGAAGTGACCCACATGGCGCGGCAGACCTCTCCTGATGGCCTGCTGCTTCCCTCAGCAGTGGACTTCATCAGTCTGCCTGTTCTACTCCTCAATCTGTCTCTGGTGAGTCCTCTTACTGCCTCTGCACCATTGGCCTGTATCCCAACTCTGTATGAATAAATAAATAATGCTTTAAAAAAGTAATAAATAAATAAATAAATAAATAAATGTCAGTATTTTCTTTACAAAGATAAAGTCACATTGAGTGTGAAGTAAAAAAAAAAAAAGGATTTTAAAAATAAAAATATTACTTTCAGAATCATCTTCACTCTCCAGGACTACTGTTAGTGGTATCTTGCTTATTCTAACTACAGTCCCTGCACTTCGAAACAAAAGGATAAAATAATATGAACACTTTTACACCTTGATTTTTTAATTTGTATTAGAGATTTTTATTATTGGAAATTGTATAAAATATTTATCATTGTATGTACATTTGTGAATAAGTATTTGCATGCATTCATATAAGTAAACAGCTACCTACCAGACCTATTACTTTCTGAAAATCAAATAAATCATTATCTTCCAGAAATATTTATTCTACATAAAAAGTCAGTAATATATTTAACTTCACAACTTTTTTTTTTTTTACTTAATATGAATAAAGAAATAAACTGATAACTCCAGATAAGGTTTAGAAACAAATATGTCTAAATCCAAAATAGATCCGATCATTAACTGACTTCGTAGTCTGGCGTTTCTACCTCATGGGGTTACGATGAAAAGTAAAACAGGTGCTAAATGATATAAAAGTTGCTGCTTCAAGCTGCACATATAGAAAACACTCAATGTTTTTGAATGTTGCAGGTTTACCTATAGAATCATTAAAGACTTTGTATATTTTATATTCATGTTAAGTATTTGCCAACATAACATCTCATATTCTATCTCCCTTGCGTCCTTACCTTACTTATACTTGGTTTAGGGAGCATCATATTTAGGATATGTGTACCTGTAGGCAAACTAAAGGTTTGTGGTTAAAAAAAAAATACCTATTAAACATTATAGTGATTTAATTTCTTTGACTGTATTAAAAAATACCATAATCTGTGTCCTCCCTGGTGGCGCAGCAGGCTAAAGCGCAGCACTAAGAAGCTAACGCCCCTTCAGCATGAGTTCGATCCCTGCCTGCCCCGGAGGTGACCCACAGGGCGTGGTAGACCTCTCCTGACACGCCCACTGCTCCCCTCAGCAGTGCACTTCTACAGTCGGCCTGTTCTGCTCCCCACTCTGTCTCTGGTGAGTCCTCTCACCGCCTCTGTGCCTCTGGCTTGTACCCAGTTCTGTATGTATAAATAAATACATCTTTAAAAGAATACCATAACCTATCATTTGATAATCAATTATTTATCATGGTATCACATACTTCTTGGTATGGAATAATCAAATCATTATTTAAACTGTAAGAAGATAGTAAGCCAGTTTGACTGGGTCTTCAAAACCAACAGGTCTTTATGTAAATTTTAGGTCCTTTTTAAAGGCAGTGTTCCTAGGCACAGGTCTTGTGCACACCAAGATGGTGAAGCCCAGTTTTCACAAGGATAGAGAACATGATGTGTTTCACAAACAATCCTATGTGCTTGCTCACCACAGACATTATGATCTATGTTGTAAGCTCATGGTCAGGAAAATTAAAATTGTGACCCCTGAGGCAGCACTGATACATGGCATGCCCCAAGTCACCTTCAATCCCATATATCCCAACGCACCACCTGGTAACATATGCACACATCATATAGACACAGAGTGTATCATTTATTCATCAGTATAACATTGATTTTCTTTTCTCAAGACTTCCAATTTAAATTGCATTCCAGTAGGATAAAGTCCACTATTTGCCAAAACTATATCCAATAGTATACACTTGAAATAGTGGGTTGTTGGAAAAATCATGACACTCTATTACTTAAAAAATAAAGAAAAATTATGTCATGACTTCACAGACAACCCAGAGTTACTACTCTAGTGAAAGGCTCATCACATGATCTTTTAATTTGCAAAGTACGTTAGCTTATCAAATCATTACATGTTTAATTGTGTTTATGTAGACTATATTCTAATAAACCAAAACTGAAATATTTCTCTATGATGAGCTCATTTTTGCCATAGTCATCTCACTGATATGATATAAACTACTTACAGAGTATTTTAGGTATAAGTAGTGTTATTAACACTAGGAAATCATGTAACCGAATGTTGAGGGGCATTTACATCTGTGAAATACAGTAATTTATTAGGGCTCCACAACAGCCTGCAAAGGTGATCCAGTAGTTGCAGCTGTGGGTAAAGTGTTCCGCTCCTCACACTTGGCTGGTGTGGTGTGGGGGTGCTGGCAGCTGGACAAGACAAGCACCTATCCCCGCCCCACCCCTCAGGGGACAAGGAAAGACACCAGAAAGCACTGAAGGGGCCCTCTGGGTGTCTGTGACCCCACTGCCCTGCCCTGCAGCGGAATGATGGCGCTCCCTGGTCAGGGCGTTGAGGAAGGCCTGCCTGGTGCAGTGTGGGGCAGTGAAACTGCTCGTTGTGTGGTGCACACCAACGTCACGTACCAGGGCAGGCAATTTCCCTTGGGAGCACAGTTTTAATATCCAAGGATGATGTCCACTTTTTTTGTTTTTTGATCCTTGGCTAGAGGAAGAATTGTAAACCTTATCAAAATAAATCCAACACTCACATTCCTGTAAAATGAATATCAAACAGCACAGAATCTGTTGAGTTCAATTCGAAAGCACATATTAAGTGACTATAACATGACTGAAAGTGTTAGGAATGTGGACGTTTTACAAGAACCGTGGGCACCCCCTGGAAGGTGGTGAAGAACAGAGGTGCAGGCGACCCGGTGCACATTGTCCAGGTCAAGGGTCATCAGAGGCCCCACAGTGCATCTGTGAGCCCTTTGAAGTGGTGGGAGAGAGTCAACGAGGCAAATATTGTTAACATACATATCATTTGTTTTCCTACCAACGATGGTGTCTGTAACAAGACTTACCTAGAATAATCCTTAGGTCCATCTATTTCATATAGTCTATTTACTGATCATGGGCACACCTTTCACCAATTATTTAATTTTAAATCACTATCAATTACCTAGAGCTTAGAAATAAAGTACCACCTATGTGTATCTCTAGTATTTGTTATTATTTCTGAGAAATTTATTTCAATTACATTATTTTGAATTTTGAATCTTCATCAATATGGCTTTTTAATGACTCACATGCAAGGTTACCAATAAAGTCATGGATTTATCTGTAAAATATTTTGACAGTAACTGGATCAATGTCACCATCTTGAATACTAATTTCCTCAAACATTTATAAAACAACAAAACTCATGAATGATAGGCCAAGTTCTTATGCTAGATGTTTGCCTTGCAATTTCAACATACAATATATCTTTTTGGTTGAAAATAGAAATTCTATTTGAAGATTCTTCCCATAATTTGATATTTACAAAGACAATTAAGATTTCAAAGTTAGAGCTTCATGCAATGTTTGGAGACTTTCTGCAGGTGGGATGGACCGATTCCAGGGAGGTGTGGACTGAAGTGCTAATGGTTAGGTTTAGCTGTGGGCCACAAAGACTTTTTAGAAACATGTAGTTCTCTAAAATCTTCCAAATGTTTTATTTTGTTATCTTATTCAAAATATTTTGATCATAAAGATTTAATTGTTTTCAGATAGTCACAGACAAAATTTAATATTTATTAAAATATCAATGTTAATGTGGCATACACAGTGTGATTTATAAGATGTTCCTTAAAAATTCAATTATTTCTAAAGTCATATTGATAAGTAGAAGTAGATAATCTTGCACTGTAGGCTAAAGTATGAGTTCTTTAGAAACCATCTCACGAATGTTGGCATTCGGCTTCTGTAACTACCATACATATTATATACACACCCATGCAAAATTATATATGCCAATATTCACTATATATACATATCTATGTAAATCAGCAGCATATACCAACTTTGGGGGGCACTTATAATTTCTGTATATACTGCAAATTATGTCAATTATTTTCCCACTCTGTGATGATTACTTTTAGGTTTGGTTCTGGAAGTGATTAATACTTAAATAGGAGAGCTCTGGGTAAAGTACACTGTCTAGTGTCTACTTTAATATGGCTCAACTTCCTCCAATCAGCTGAAGGTTATGAATAAAGCAAAATGACTTTCAGTAGGGACTTCTCCAACAGAGTGCTTCCGACTTCATCTGCACCATTAGTCCTGGTCTCCAGCCGACGGGGCCATGCTGCAGATTCGGACTTGCCAGTCTACATAAGCGATGGTATAAGTCCAATCCTTAGAGTCAAAGTTTCTGTCTTTATAACAGATAGATAGAAAGACAGACAGATAGATAGGCAGAACATCATGTCTCTTGCAATGGAGGTACCTAATACACCCTTCCTGGGTTTTAATTTTGTGGAAATATTGCCCTTACAAAAACAATACCCATCAAAACTTTCATTTATATTACCACCAAAAAAAAAAAAAAAAATCATCTCTATGTCAACCTTTTTAACTAAATTTAAAAATCCAGTCAGAATGTGTCCTTTGCCAGGATAGACTCAATATTTGTTTTTGATGATGAGACTGATGACAACACATGCCCAACAGGTTATAAACAGATCACTGAGCCCTGAGATTTACCGGGGAGAGTAGAATTAGCCCCCTCAGCAGACACAGGCATAGCTCAGCAAAAGGCGGACTGGGTGGCTGTGATGTTTGCTAGCTAGGTGGTGGTGGGTCTGGGGAAAGGGCTGAGTACACTCTCAGACAGGAAAGTGTACCGTGTATGATTTGAACTCCCTGTTACTTCAAAGAGGATTTTGTGTTTTTTGTTTGTTTGTTTGTTTTTTAATCCCATTTATCCAAGTATGAAGCAAGAGAGAAAGAGGGAGGAATAGTTTGACAGCTTTCAGGGGTCAGATATAAAAAAAATGCAGTCAAACCCTTTACACAGCTGTGAACCCATGAGTAAAATGAAGTATCAGCTGCTGATTGAAATGAGGTTATTCTGTGTTTGAAGGATCTGATGGCACTGATATAAAACTGGCATCATTTTTAATGCTTACAAAAAGTCATCTTCTGCTGAAGAAGTCAACACATTAAATCTATCTCTTTCTTTCCCCTAATTGCACAAGAAAACTTTCAAATAAAATGAGTAACTTAATTTTTAAGAAGAGTTTTTTTTTTCATTTAAATGTCAAGTTATCCTTACAGAAATATATGTAAATGCACATCTTGCTCCTGAGTGTGTTTCGTCATTATTTAAAGCAAGTCTTTTAAAAAAGGTAACTTCTTTAGCATAGTTATTTATTTCCAGGATCACTGATATGGCCAGTGATATCACAACTCCCAATAGAGATGACAAATATCCACAGTACATTTCTGGAAATTCCACATTTATCATGAACTTATTTAAGATGAGAAGGCTGGCAGTTTATTGCTGATTGCATGAACTTATTGTTTTGTTTTGTTTTTTATTTGTTTTTAGAGCTAATTGCTTTGGGAGGATCTTAGGAAAAATAAAAATGTATCATCGATCAAATTGAAAATAAAACAAATAGTAGTGAGTCTATGCCATATACATAATAACCAAGCACTGGTAAGAGCACTGAGGCAGCTTCCTCCATTGACAGCAAATACATTTACTTCTGTATTCTGTGCAGAACTCTGACTGATTCTTCATATTGTTTTCTGATTCACAGTGGACAGGTTGGTGGCAGGAGGCACAGCACAACTGGACAGGATGCTTGTGGCCAGCAGGGGCAGGGCAAATACTTTTCCTACCGTGACTCAAGGGGGAAGTGGATTGGCTGAAGAGATTTCTGTATAAACAACGTTTTTGGTAAACACTTAGAGGTGTTTTGCTTTTAATCTAAAAAGGGTTAGACATGGCTGTGACCACACATCTTCACATGTAAATACCAGTTAGCATGAGACCGCAGGCACACACTTCTTACATACTGCTAGTTAGCACTCTAGTGGAAAGCAGAGAAAGTGAAATTTACCAAATCCACACAATCTCAACACGGTGTTGGTGCTTACTTTCAGGAAAGTTTAGGGGTTCTGGATAAGCAGAGAACTGAAAGTCACACCAGCACAACTGTGGAGACGGGCTGTGTCTAGAAACTAACTGCGAGGTCAGGCAGCTGGTGGAAGGCTGGCACAGTCAGCCGGGCGCCCCGTACCATGGTGCAGCCTGAACCAGACTGCAGGTGCCCAGCCTGAACTGCACTCACAATACTGATGCCAAGGTGTGGGCCCCCAGTGAGCTACAATGCGCCTGTGGACGAGCTAAGGAAAGTGTGGGACAATGCAGACTGGGTGGGAACTGAGGCGTCAGGACCATGAAGAGAGGAGGCTGGAGTAGGAAACAACCCCTGGAAATGGCTGTTTCCTAAATAAATGGGGAGCACTGTCACAAATTTATAAATTACTCTTCAAGTTTAGGGACTGAATTTCTGGGAGTGCAAGCTACACTCACTGCCGTCATTTCAGTAACTCATGCTAAGGAGTGTACTGAGGCTGGCTTCATGCAAACGTCTCTACACCTTACAGGGAAAGCCCTGGAGGCAGCAGGTGTGGTCTTGCGGCGTTTATGACTTGGAGTCGATGCATGTTCAATACACATCGCCGTGGTCTCCTGACTTTTTCTGATGAAATGTAAACACATTTACGCACCTCTAGAAGCTTAAGAGCGACCAGAATCACAAAAAACAAACAAACAAAAAAAAAAAACAAAGAAACGAAGGAATAAATAAAAAGCACGGATGCTGGAAATGTTGGGCTGCAGAGCTCAATTCCAAATCCTACTGGACACCCTGGGTTTGGGTTCTAACCTCGAGGCGATAAGCCTTGTAGAGACTTTAAATGGCAAGAAAGAGGACTGGATAGCTGAATTTTTAAAAGATCAACTGTAATTCTTTGGAAAATGTATAGGACGGCAGAAGAGGCATAAATAAAGCATTGGGAGGTCAGCGTGTTGACGAGAGCTATTATAGGAACCCTCGAGAGCACATGGCAGAGCAGTGGGGGGCAGTGCACCTGGCTGGACTGCGGGACACCCCAAACTGCGTCCAGATGCCATGACGCTTGCCAGGCAGCTGGTGTCCCCCTCGCCAAGCACCACAGACTGTGGCTGAAGCAGCAGGGACTGGCTGGCTCATGATCCTGGAGGCCGGACACTCAGGAGTGGCCAGGACGGTCACGAGGTGCCTCCTGGCCTGTTGCTCCCAGGGTGTCCTCGGCTGTGGTGGCGACTTCCTTCCTGCGCACGCATCTGGGGGTGGGCGGTCCTCATCCCTCTGTGGCATCTCTTTCCTCACTGGGGGATACTTCCTTCAGAACCCCAGTCGTTGGGCTAGGGGCCACTGTACTTCAGTGCGAGCTCCTCCAATATGGCCCCATTCTGAGGTACCAGGGCTTACAGGACTTACAAACCAGACTCTGGAGACAAATACTGGCCCAGAACAGTTTCTACCCAGAGCAATGTCCCTGTGGCATGAATACTGTCAGCACCAGGTCTTCTTGGCACCAAGGTGAGGAGGGCAAGCCCAAAGTGGAGTGCAGGCCTGCAGCTGGTCCAGGAGACTGGGGTGTGTGTGTGTATACACATTTGCAAGAGGGCGCCATGAGCTTGCACACACAGGTCTATCTGTGCACCTTCACATACACAAAGCCTGGTGTCATCACTACCTGGTGTTTTCTTACATGAAAAGGATGACCACTTGTTCCTTATATGACTTGACTTCCTGATTAGCCCAAATGTAAACTTCATCCAGAAAGAACATGAAGCCATGATGCTCAGGTTCCCCAATCACAGTGGCAAGAAAAAAAAAAAAAAAAGAAAAAAAAAGAAACAAAGAAAAGAAAAGAAAATGCCCTCTGGTGGCATTTATTAATAATAAATCGATTTATTTCACATGCAGGTGGGGAGATGAAAAGGTAGCAAAGCCAGGAGGTTTGGAGAGTGCAGTGGCGGTGTGAAATTCAGCAGGTCTTCAAGTGATGTGTTTTCATGTTGTTTGGTTGAAATGTTGATGAGAAGAAAACCTGGTCCCACCTGGAGCATCTCTGGTGGAGTCTGTGCTCTTCCCTAAAGTAAAATGCTTTCTACAGGGTTGTTTGTCTCGTTCAGGCCAGGTTGTAGGGTTTTGTATGTGAGCAGCATCTCTTCTTTTAACATTTGCAAAATTTTACTCCTAGATTCTTGTCCACAGTGCATCTTCTTCACTCGCAGGCCTGGCATCTAGAGTGGCATGACTAGCTTTTAACACAATGTATTTAGTGTTCCTCGAGGCAATAACTGGATGCTCTCATCAAGGTCACCACCGTGGTGCACCGACTGCCCAGTCACCCTGCACCCTCCACTGTCAACTGTGCTTCTTCCCCTCTTCCTTCGATCTCCTCCCCCTCTGGGGCTTCCATTCTCTGGTCAGCTTTCAAGGGTTAGCCTTTAAGCTGGCCTTTACCTGGCCCTTACTTGGGTCACTGCATACTCCACTTATTAGTGACAACATCCAGGGATTATCTTTCTCCTTCTGACTCACCATTACTCCCGCTCCCTCTGCATGCCGTGACTACCTTACGGTCCATGCCCTCACCGTGACTGCTGAAAAGCCATCAAAGCAGCACAGATCAGTCTTTCAACTTTGCAACTGAACACTCCTATCTTATCTATCTTGTCATTAAAAACAACCAAGAATTTGGGATTTCATTTTAAAAGATTTGGGATGCAACTTAAACTCTTAACCTAAGGAATGACCTGATTTTATCAGCATTTTAAATATTCAGTATAACAGCAGCACTGATAATCATCATGCAAGAGTAAATGCAGGTGACAAAACTAACTATATTTAGATGAGAGGCCCAAACACATTTGGAGACATTGTAGAAGTGGGGGAGTGAGTATGGAGGACTCTCCCTACTTAAGTTCCCGCCTTGTGCAACTGGGGTGAGATCCAATATACTGAAAGGGAAGACAAAGCAAAACAGGAGGTTGAGGAGGGAAAGAAGAGCTGTACTAAAATTTGTCAGCTTTTGGGGCTTTCCCTGGTAATGCAAGGAGTTAAAGCACCGCATTATGAAGTTATCTGAAGCCACTGCATCATGAGTCAGAGCCCGGCCAGGGAGCTGGCCCACAGGGCGCAGTAGACCACTTCTGACCCTCCTGCTGTTCCCCTCAGCACTGTACTTTGTCTATCTGCCTGTTCTGCTCCTCACTCTGTGTCTGGTGAAGCCCCTACCCACCACATCTCTGGCCCATACCCTAATTCTGTAAACATAAATATATCTTTAAAAAAAAAAGTCAGCTTTTTTGTATCTGGTGCTGTACCATGAAGACATGAATATGTATGTATATTAATTTTATCATTATAACAACTCAACAGGCGGGAATAATTGTGATTTCCATTGCACACATAGAAAAACCTGAATTGGCCCTCTCTGGTGGTGCAGCAGGTTAAATTGGAGCACTGCAGGGTGGCAGTAGCTGCTTTAGTGTGAGTCCGATCCCTAGCCCTGGAGATACCCCACGGGGTGCAGTAGACCTCTCATGTCTCCCCGCTGCTCCCCTCAGCAGTGTACTTTGTGGATCTGCCTGTTCTGCTCCCCCTCTGTCTCTGGGGAAGCCTCTCACCTCCTGCCCCTCTGGCCTGTATCCTAGTTCTGTGTGAAGAAAAGAAAGAAAGAAAGAAAGAAAGAAAGAAAGAAAGAAAGAAAGAAAGAAAGAAAGAAAGAAAGAAAGAAAGAAAGAAAGAAAGAAAGA
>NW_004567119.1:1751917-1771174 GCF_000260355.1 Condylura cristata | reverse complement strand
AAAGAAAGAAAGAAAGAAAGAAAGAAAGAAAGAAAGAAAGAAAGAAAGAAAGAAAGAAAGAAAGAAAGAAAGAAAGAAAGAAAGAAAGAAATTCTGAATTGTCTGGGTTGCCAAACTTACAGATGGCAGAGAACAGGTGAGTGGTGAGTTAGTATTTCAGCAAATCAGTGGGTCAACCAGATACCCGCGATGCAACCGAACTAGTGAGTCACCTTGGCCTTGGGCATGGAGAAGCTATGGGATCTGAGTGACTAACTAGCAGAATCTCCTCCGGTGGGTTAAATTTCTCCTGAGGTTTACGTCACCCATTGAAAACTGACATTTGTACAAAATGCCCATGGCCTCCTCATAAGGAACACGGTGCAAGTGACACAGCATATGTGCCACCTGGTCATTTTAAAACAGTGTAGTCCCACAACAAGTGTTTTTAAAGCGAATTCACCTGACTATGTCTTGAGAGCATGCCCCCTTAAAATCTCTTCTCTCTGCTTTAAAAGTGAGGTGTGTTTCTCTCCCACTGCTTACTGGTGATCTGAGCTGCAGGGGACACCTCTCTGGCCTGCGTCCTGCGCAGCAGTGGCCGGCGGGGCCTTGTGCTGAGGCTGCTGTGCCCACTGCCCTCCTGCCGGCTCTGCCCTCGCTGTAACCCAAGCGTGCGCCGCCCAGGCCCTGCCGAAGTCGCTCGAGAGCTCCCGGCCCCTGCAGACGCTGGCCTTTTCCACTCCAGACTTGTAAAGTAGAATCAGAGAATGAAAAATCTGAAGCTTCGGGAAGCTAAATTAAGTCAGGGAACACGACTCTTTCAGATATAGCAATTGTTGTATTAAGTTTATCCTTCATGCCTATTAAAAGTTTATTAAATCAAGACACAAATACGCCTGGTGGGACTTTGGAGTCTCGTACATGGCGCCATAAACCATGAACCAGATTTCTGGTAGGGACAATGGTCAGGCAAATGCGAGAGTTGATCAATAAAACATTTACATATCGATGGCAAATGAAATAAGAAGGTTTTATATTATGAGACAGAAATCATACAGAAATCATGATGCTTAAAATATAACTGTCCATCTTTGACAGAGAACTATTTTATAAGTCATTTTTTGATTTGTAGATCCTAAGTATAGAAGTAGATCTTAAGTTTGTGTAAATATAGGTCATAAATTTGGTACACATCTAGGTCATAAAGCTGGTATAATCACTAAGTATTCTATTTATAAAAAGCAAATAAATCTATTGTTTTTGAGGTAGCTCATATGGATATTTTCCAAGATTCTTAAGTCCTTTGAAAAAAGTTGAAGTACACACAGTATATGCTGACTTTTCTGCAAAAAAAGTTTCAAAAATCCCTAGACATCCACCCAGCTGTTTCTAGCTTCTGTTATATTTCTGTTATATTTACACTGATTTATCTAGCATGGCATATAATTAGTTGTTTGGGTTATTGAATAAATCCTGACTATACTTGATTATGATTCAGAACACATTATTTGCATTGCCATTATAAGGCAGTTTTAGGCCAAGGTGCATTTAGCTATTTTTTTATTGAGGGAAACATGTAGGAGGAGCACCGGTGCACAATCTCCCCCCAAACATTACAGATCATTTGTTGTATGTGCTCAATAAAAACATTCTATGTCTCTGAAATGCACGGGACTATGGTGGTGGCACAGGGGTGATATGGTGATGGGAAGCCCGCGGGGATTACAATCGAGATGGAAAAAAAATGTGCAAAATGATGTAAAAATAAACTTTGTAATAAAAAAAAATAAAAAAAAAATAATAAAATAAAATGTTAAAAAAAATTCTATGTCTCTAATTAAAAGTGCATGTACTTTGAGAGTTCTGGAAGACACTTATCCATGTAACAATATCTTCCTGCTTTAGTTTTGCAGTTTTTAAGACTCACCCAAAGTCCATTTCTGTGGAAATGTTCCTCCTGCATTCCGTTAAACGGACTTAAATCATTTGCTATACACAACACACATGCCTCACATGCACGGCTATTTTAATGGTCCTGACTGATCAGGAAATCGATGTAACTGAAATGGAGTGACTTACAGCAACAATTTAAAATGAAAGTGACCACAAGAACTTTGATCAACAGACACAGGATGGTGGTTAGGGGCTCAACCTTGCAAAGAGGCTAAGCCACCAATAGCTAACTGTGCTGTCAAGGCCCCTGAGAAGCAGGATGAGTAAGCACTTCTGGGACCCTTTATTCGCCAGAGCTGTGGGGTCTTCAACAGCTTCCCAAGGTTTTGGCATCTGCTGCTGGAGGCTCTGGGGAAGAAAAGCCCCCCCCAACCCCACCCTAAAAGCTGGCTCAGTCCTCTTGCTCTCACTGCTGGCCTCCCAAATCTCATCTAACATCCCCCCATTTTGTATATATAAATTATTGTAATGCACAATTCCCCCCATAGACCATATTCTAATTACCTGTGGTAGGTTTGCATTGTAAGTGAAAACTCTCCACCTTCACCCCATGGACGTTACCGCGCTGAGACCCGGGCCTCATGTGACAAGCAGGGCATGTGACAATACCAGCTACTTGTTGGAGCCGATGCAACAGAGGCTCGTGGACGGGCCTAAGAAAGAGAAGACAGGACATGGAGCTGACACGGCTCCCCTTTCCTTTGGAACCATCTCTAGATAGAATAGTGTGTCACAATGAACCTAAGATATGCTTGTTGGTTGTCTTCTAGATTATTGGACTTCATCATTGCTCTTTTGTTTTGTTTACCTTTCTGTCTATAACAAAATAATCCCTATACCAAAATAATTGAAGTTATAACTCTGAGTCACAATCCTCTAAATTGATGCTAACTCAAAAAAAAGGAAGGAAGAATAATAGGATAAAATAAAAACAACACTGGTTTCCCATAAGTATTTAACGACTGTTCAGGTATAGTTGCACAAATATCAATTTCAGTATGTTATAGAGACCAAAATTGCCTTGTAGTTCTCCCCCAGGGTTTTGCAACACACACACACACACACACACACACACAGGTTAGGAGTCATGGAAGTCTTCTATGTATATGCAAAGCCGGCTCTCTGGGGAGCGCTCTGCCGGCACACACCTGCGCATGCCCCAACTGACCCCACCGCTGAGCGGTGGCAGGCGCAGAGTTCTGCTGCTGGCTAAGTCCAAGCCAGGACTCTACTGGCCAGAGGAGACCAGCTCAAAGTGCGCGGAGGCTGCACTTCAACCTGACTCCTGCGAACTACTAACAGGTAGTTAAGTTTTTACTGTATGTTTTCTCTCTCTTTATTTCCCCCCAAACTGGGCTGTTCAGTTTTGGTGTCTGTAATGATTTTTCTATCCTTAGGAGCGACATGTTTATCGGACAATCTGAATTAGGATTTCCAGCCCTAGCATCATCCCTGCTTTTCAGCAGTGGCGGTACTTAGCTTCTTTATCAAAAGAAATCATTTATAAACTGAACGAAGAGAATGTAAGATGTTCGACAGCTGGGCTTGAAGCACGCAAAGGCAGGTGTGCCTCCTCCTGGAACCCTCTCTGCTGCCCCACCGAGGCCAGGGCCTGTCCTCTAGGCGCATCTCCATAGTCAACTGGCAAGAGTGAGACCTTGTACAGCTAAGATCACACACCTGGCCAAGATCACACACCTGGCTCTGCCCTTAAATAGAAAGTTTTCTACAGGAAGCACATCAGATTTTTTTTTTTTTTTTTTGTGAGCTGACATTTAGAGAAGTTACTTCTACAAATTAAGGCAACTCTAAAACAAATTATTTATTATGTGTTGTTCTGATAGGACATATGAGCTGCCCACATGCCACGTCATTTAGCCAGGGCGGGGACGTCACAGCTCTAGAAATCATTCAGGTAAGGACGCTGTGATAGCCCTCTCACCCCATGATGAAATACCAGGACCCCAAAGCAGTGGTGGAGTTCTACAGGGGAGGCCAGGCAAGAGTGTGGGTGCCCTCCTTTTGGTCAGAACTAGTACAAGCACCGAAAGAAGCTGGGACTCCAGAGAGCGACATCTTGCCCAAGAGCCCCAGGTCCGCTACTACTCTGCTCTCTAGAGAAGAGAGGGCTCGCTTCCCTGTGTCAGCCTGCGCAGGAGGGCTGCTCCGGCCGGAGTGCAGGTGCCTGCTTGCTCCTATGCTGAAAAGCCACATGTTGCACTCAAGCGTACAGCTGAGGAAGCGACTACCACATAACTCTGGACTATGTGAGATCGCCCGTGTTTATTTTGAGGCAACGCTGGTTTACACCACTGCAGAGGACACAGAAGCACAGGGTCACATTTCAGTGTATGTTGATTCTATTTTCAACACAACAAAACAATGTCCTCAGGATGTTACAACTGTAGTGCAAATAAGGAGGTGGTCATCAAGGCTACAGAGTTTCCTTTCCCTTTTGTTTTCCAAAGCCAAGTTTAAGGAGCCTCTTGCCCACAAAAAATCACCAAGACATGAACAAACATCTGCTGTCAAAACTGGCTGATGACCTGTAATGATGAGCATGTTGAACAAAAGATTGCTCCCCTTACGCCTACTCACTATGTAGTGAAGTCCCGGAAATCGTTTGAGATAATAAGGACTAAATAACTTGCAGGTGCCACACATACAGGCGACAGCGAGTGGCATCACTGGTGCTCAGGGGGCCCGGAACAGCCTCCCCACAGCGGCGAGGAGCCTAATGGTGACTCATTTGGAGGAAGTTCTTCTTAACGGCAGCCTTGAGCAATAAGCCTTGGGAAGGAAGATGAGTAGGCAATTTTTGCCACATGGTTATAACCTTTATGGGGGATTCTACCTGAAATTTGGCTTCTAACTTTGTCTCAGCTCCCCTTCAAACACCTGTGTGCCTGAGATTGGTTGCAAGGGTATCATTGCCATTTTCAGGAGACGAATGATGCCAACTGCTTTGGAAGTGGTAAGGGATCTATTTGAGCCGGAAAGAAGTCTAGGAAATGTCTGGAAGGGAGAAAGTGTGCAATCTAGTTGAGGAGACATGCTTTTCATGTCACATCTATGGGGCTTTCTTTCCCAGAGTTGTCTTTTTGAATCCCTCCTTGAAATAGCAGCAATACTGAATTCTGATGAAACAACACCTGTTTCAACCCCAGGGCAGGCTTTTGGGCAGTAATCCTTTGGATGCTGATTCATTCAAGTCTGTTAAATAATTAGTGAGTCAACTTTCCTAGCTGATTCTCATTCCTATGGGCAATGCTAACTCTTCTCTGACTTGAATCATTTTGCAAGCTAAGTCTAGAATACAGCTTCAAATAAAAGAGATGCAAGTTCATCCCAAGTTTAAAAATGCAATTCCTCTTAACAAATTTAAAGATAATTTAAAATTTGGTTTAATTAAAAATAATAAAAAGCACATGTATTTATAGACTATGTGGCCAAGTGTCAGTGTAATAGAAACAAAACAAAGTATAACCTAGGATTCTTCAAATCTAACATAAATGGCTGGTCTTATGATGACAGTGTTTACATTATTGTTGAGTATGTATTTTATTGCTTTCATGTAACTACCGGAAGACTTCACAACGACAGGTGATGCTGATGGCACATATTTGTTGTTGATTCCTTTGCACTCTTTAGTGTACTTGCTCCAAGCGGTGGTAATAATACACAGGCTCCAGAAGCTAAACTCAGTTACATCTTTCTAAAATTCAGGCAGAAAATTTTCATAAACTAATGTTACATAAATATCAATATAAATATTAATGTGCTCTATAGCTATTTATAAGTGTTTACCATGTAAACTGGTGCTTTTTAAATATTTAACAGGTATGCTTACGTCATTCAACATACTAAAGAGATACATATAATTTGAAAACCTTGTCTTCTGTAGCACTTCTACTAACTACTCAAGGTGACAGGCCTCACAGAGTACAACTAAATTCAGTTACATTTTTTTAAAGATTTATTTATTTGTGCACACAGAGCTGGGGTACAGGTCAGAGGTGCAGAAGTGGTGAGAAAATCCACCAGAGACAGAGCGGGGAGCAGAACGGACGAAGTACACTGCTGAGGGGAGCAGCGGGCGGGTCAGAAGAGGTCTGCCAGACCCTGTGGTCACCTCCAGGGCAGGGATCAAACTCATGCAGAAGCAGCTTTAGCTTCTCAGTGCTGTGCTGTAACCAGCCGCGCCACGAGGGAGGGCCTCAGTTACATTTTTGAGGGTAAAGCTTTTAGAGAAGTTGTAAGGAAAGAGGGAAATAATAGTTTTAAGGAATTCTACTCAAATACTGCCTTTCTTAACCTGAGCAGGCAGTCGCAGATTTGAGGATCCACTGACTCCCTGGCCTTGATTCTCTGCAACTGGCCTCCTGTATATCTACTGAAATTTTTCTTAGAGAGATTTTCAGTGATGTTCTTTTTAAAAGATCCAACAGAAATGACGTGAGACACAGAATTGTAAAACCTTCCCTAAACTTTATCTGATCCTCACTGTGGGGCAGGAGATGGGGATAGCTATTCCATAGACGTGTGTGGGATGGCGTGAAATATGTCTCAGTATCTGTGAGGAAATAATTTTCAATGGTGTGGTTAAACTCATCTATATTATACTTAAAGATAATAAATGTTAAATACTATCTGAAACCAAAGAAAGTACAAAGAGATACAGAATTAGACTGAGTTATAAGACCATGGAGAGAGACTAACTCAAACTTCCAATTCTAGAAAATTGTTATTTTTAACCAGTGGATTTTTGGATAAATTTTAATTTTTTGTTACTTGTTCTTCTCTATATTAAATGTTATACAATCACATGAAGTATTTTTTAATAAGAAATTAAAACAAATATGCTGTGAAACAGAAGCTAGTAATAACTTTATTTATATTAAACTAAAGAAATAATTCTGAGCAATATTTAAATTTAATATGATATATTTTATTAATTGTATTTTTAGTACTTCCAATTTTTTGTGTCAACTGATGAAATTTAATAATAAAAATAACACTGTTCACTGTATGAAAGAGTTAAGATGTGAATATTCTATTCTAACTTCCAAAAATGAGTGTCTGCTTGTAAAGGAGACATGTGCCTGTAGCCAGTAACTGCCCTAACTATTCAGATCCCATTTAATAAGCTTTTACTGTCTCAATCCTGATCCTATGTCAAAACACCATTAGCACAGTAAACAGAAATACATTCTGAAATTTGTTTGAAACAGAATGTTGGTTTGATTATAGTGAATGGGGCTGCCGACTGCTGTTTTGTGTATCTTAAACTAATCTGTTCCAAGAATGACCTCGTAAGAGTCTTGAGGCCTCTTAGATTAGTGCTTTCTTTTATCATAGTAAATAGCCATGCCATACATGCATTAAAAATCCAGCCATCTCCTTGCTGTACAGGCACTGTTAACAGAATTCAGACCTTAATTTTTATCTTATTATATAGTAATTTGACATTTTATTCAGAATTCTCTTAACTCATATTTAATAGAATAAAATAAACAGTTATATGCCTTTCAATGTAGATATCATTGTTTCCATAAAAGGGTCTTTTGTGAGTTTAAATGCATCATAAGCTCAGTGGTACCCAATAACTGTATCTGCATCTTTTCTCTTGTACCAGAGACCTAAATACCTTCTATTTAAGATAATGTAAATGCTTAATATGAAATAATATGCCAATTAATTCTGGAACATTACACAAAATGATAGATTTAAGAAGTATCACGGAGCTGTCTTGATTTCCAAGATTGTATCCTAAACCAGGTCATAGTCATGGCCCTTAACTTTTGATCGAAAGAGTCTATCTTCACTTTTCATTCATTTTAAGTGAATAGATTCTTTAGATTTTTTGGAGTTCTACAGCGACTTGAAGTGTATTCTCAGAGGGTTCAAAATATAACATTAGATTTCTGTTTCACTTTGATATTTTATTTTATGGCAGCTATAACAAATAACCTAAGGTGGTTCTTTTCTGTGATGAGGGAATATTAATTCCCAGGAACAGATGTGAACTTCTCAGTTTTCCTGCCAGGTACAGTTTGGAAAATACAGTTGCTATTTTTTTTTTCTCACAATTTCACTTTTGCTCTTCTCACTCAGCCCTAGCTACTGAGCTACAGATGGGACAGAAATTTTGTGATTAGGACCATTTAAAGGTCATTTTCAAATACTTTTCTGTATTTTATTTGTTGTTGTGTTTAACATCCATGCACTATTTTTGTTTATAATATATTAGAAAGACTTTATATGGATGGAGTTTTTCAAGAACTGTGGGCCAATACACAAGGCTTTAAGACAACTTTCAAGTTTTGAGTCAACAGAACACACAAACCCCCCATTTCTGATATCAATTGCAAATTCTTATAAATTTTTAATAAGCAATACTTTAGTTGGTGATTTAATAAAACTTTCACTAAAGATAAAAGTATTCTCCTGAAAATAAACCACATTGTAAAAGTTACAATTTAATTAATCTATAGAAACGGGAACATATGCATAAAATTTTTCTTGTTTTGAAGTATCATAACTTTATTAGTACAAGCATGCTAAGGTTTTTACTGGGTGTATTAAAATTTTACTGTGCTAAATTTTGTCAATGAGCTTACTTTTTTTTATACTTCTACAATATAAAAATATAATAAAAAATCTAATGTGCAAAGAAGGGGTTTTTAAGCAGTTATTAATTTTGTTTTGTGTACTATGTTTCCAAATTGTTAATTACTGTATAATCAGGGTTTATGTATGTTTTGAAGTAGGCCAAGATGAGATGAACAAAATCCTAAAAGGAATTAGAATGCTAAGGCAGTGTTTACACATGGGACCTGGTTTGATGACTGTGGGCAGAGAATTTTCTTAAGAAAAAAAAAAAAAGCTTCATTTAAATATTCAACCATTATGATAGAAACTACTACAGTGGTGGAATAGAGAATGCCTTTTATAATCAAACTAAGCAATTAGGAATTTGTCCTACCTATTTATATCTATACTTCATTAGCTTAAAAATATAAACCTTTCTCTTTTATTTATTCCTAATCTGGGGTAGTTTCAAACAGTATTTAAAAATCATAAAAAAGATGAATACAAAATTCCTGCATGGTGATAAAATAATGTTAGCCTGTTACTTTCTTTCATTTAGAAAATACATTTAAATCAGTTGTTTAGCAACAACTAGCCTGTGTATGCATGTTTAAAAAGCAAAACTTGTTTAAAATTTTAATAATTTAAAGATTAAGAATATGTAAGCAATTTCTACATAAGAAACATGATCATCATATTTTAAAATGTATATGTTCAAAAGATTGAAAGGATCTTTTGATCCTTTCATGTAATTACATGCATGCAATTAATTATGCAATTATGGTTTTAAAAAAATTGAAGTACTTTCTTTAAAAAAACACATTTTTTCTAGCTTTATTTCACCAATATAGAATCAATTTTACTTAGAAAAATCTAATTATAAATATTATAGCTATTAATATTATTTCTCATTGGTACTATTATTTTTAATTGAGGAAGAGAAATCAACAGTCATTATTTTAGGAAGTAACTATTTGGTTGCTAACCATGACTGCTAATCTAGTTCATCAAGTGAGTATTTTTTTAAATAACATAGTAATTTCACATCATTTTGTGCATTTTTCCATCTCAGTTGTAATACCCATGCCAAATGAGTACTTTATGACTTTATCTGTAAATTTTAACATATTCAAACCAATAATTTAATATATAGCAATATTCTATAAAAAGAAGAAAACTACCTTTCAAAATCTGAATAAAGAGTTATGGCAGTTTTGTAAACAGCTCTCAAAGCCACATTAAATGCATATATATAAACATGCAAGGGTATACACATCAATAGTGGTTTTTTATCATAGGAACATATATAAATTTAAAATGTGGATGTATGTCTATCTTCAATAATCAAAAATTCTTTAAGATACTTACTAACTTTTTCTATATTATAGAAGAATGGTTAAAAAGAGCCATTCAGGAGCCCTGAGCCTCCTGCCTCTGCTGTGGCCCAGCCATCTCCAGTGAGGGCCCCACGGTGTGGCAGGTACAGACGGCAACGGACCTGAGCTGTCTTGGCACCTGGTGTCCCCGGCCCCTACCAGACATCACTGTCCAGGGCCAGGCGCCTCCAGTGAGCATGGTCATAGCCAGAGTTGGGCTTATCACAGGGAGATCTGTTTTGTTTTTTAAACAACAGAAACTGAGATCATCTTCAGTCTCTAAAGGCAAATTCATGAATGGCACAGCGTGAGAGGTAAGGTTTTTGGTCCACACGAGGCCACCACTAAGAAGGCTGTGTTCACTCTGAGAGGACCTGACGTACTCAAAGAAAAACACTGCATTTGTAAAAATTTGTATTCTTTCAATTCCTCTTAAATATGTATCCCATATTTGGCAATTTCAACAGTTTAAGTCTTTTTTTTTTTTTTTTTTAGTAAATAGTTGGAACAGAGACCACATTTTCTTACTTCTATGAGTGGTTTCCCTCAGGAGCTAGGACACAGAAAACCAAACCTACATTGTTACTGGCTGGGCTGTCACAGGTCCATTCTTAATCCATGTGAGCTACATTGTTAGGGATAAAATAGTTGTTTATCCACACATCAAAGGGGAACATGAACTAATAAAAAAGTTTTTTTGCTTGCTTTTCAAATATAGTTTTTAACTACTGTAATAGCTGCCTGTCAGTGGAGGCTTACACTGGGGTGCACTGAGGATGAGCGTGGGCATGGATCCAGTTAGAACAAGATAGCTTTGTTCCCTCTATCTGCTCTTATTATTTTAGAATGGATCGTTTATATATCCAAGTGAATTATCCTCAGTATTCATCTCTGTCACTTTCTCCTTTTCTCTATGTCAGTCTGTATCACTTTCTATCACTCTCCACGCAATAGGAGTCTCAGATTGGTTATTCACTGAACTGTTGATTACCAGTGCCTGATCTGAAAACCAAACACAAGAGAAAAGTCAAGGGGAGAGAGATTCTAAATACCCACTCAAAGCCGCTCTCCTGGGCTTAAGGTTTTACTCTAAATGGTGTTAACATTTCAATATAAGATCACTCTGCAGGCTTGCACGATCAGTGTGACTTGTGACGGGCTGACCAACACCGCTTTCCTTAGCAATAAAGGGAGCGGTAGTCAGAGAAACATATGAGCATTTCCATACAGTGCTTTTGAAACTAACTAGTGAACAATTAATTCACAGTACTAGTGAACAATTAATTCACAGTATATGCGTGATAACTGTAGTACTGGCAAGAACTGATTTGAAAAATGAGCACCTAAAAATCTCTATTTTATGCCAGTGAAAACTAAGAAGAGTTATCCAATGGATGTTAGGCAAAGTGACTGTCAATTTTCATTTCCTCAAAACTCAGCCTTCAACTCCATCTGCCACTTTATTCAAAAAGGTGATAAACTCGGAAAACAATTTACCCACAGGAGTTTTAAGGTACAATAATTAAATTATTGAGATGAAACAAGTAGCTCTGATGTGGAGACAGTGAAGGTTATATTAAAAACAAAATTAGATCGTGACTTTCAAAAATTAAGTGTTTTAAGTGACCCAGCATGATTTGAAGCGGGCATGCCCACTATGGCCTGTATTTGTCAGACGTTTTAATGAGAAAGGCGAGGAAGCCAAGATTAAATCCTGTCTCCCATTGGCAAGTATATGTGAACTAAGTATTTGTCAGATGTTGGGAAAGAAAAATTGTACATATTGCCCTGATTTTAGGTGAACACCTGAAGAGAATGTTCCGAGAGCGGGGTGTGAGGTGGACCCTGGGCAGCCCTGGCATCAAGCATGGGGACACGCAGCTCTCAGGGCTGAAAGCCTTTGTTCTGTGATGAGGCAAGGAAAGTCTAAGCCACCCAGATGTAAACAGTTTGGGGAAATGGAGAAATCAAATGAAGTGATTTACCTTAGGAAGTTAGCTGGAAAATGGTCTAAGCGGTAAGTTTATGTTTTACAATCACCTATTTTATAATTGTGTAGCATTATTCCGAGGGGAGCAAAGAATAAGAGAAGATATACATTGGACAACTGAGATTAAAAGCACAAATCAAATACCAACAAGAGGATATTGACATGAATCAGGCCTACAATGTTCTTTCACATTTAGAGTGATCATGTTTATGCAACGGATCAAAGATTGGTATAAAAATTATTGCAAAGACGCTTCCCTCCCCACCAACCAGATTAAAAGCCATACTGTCGGTAAAAAGAACAGAATTTACACACAACTGAAATTAACATAATGGTGGGAAACTGGAAGCAGTCTGCAAGCATGTAGGTGGAAATGACAGTCACATAAAACAATAAAAGAAAGCATGGCCACACAAAGAATAATGTTCTCAATTTAATTTTCTAAATCAAACATGGAAAGTCAACCCGAAGAAACAAATACAAGGCATGGAGAGATACTCATCAAGCCCCTCCTTCCTTACTTTGTCCCTGGAGCCTGAACTCCACAGCACCATCCAGGCATCTCTCTCCCTCTAACTTCACACTGGGTCTTGGCCAGCGGGGCCCACAGCAGGAGGCAGAAGGTGTGGGGAGAGGAGGGGAAGGGTGATTCTCTTGCAGAGCCGTCAGCTCCCATGCCTGTGCTGCAAAGCCACTGCAAAGGCATACTGATCTCAAAAGTTTAATGTGACGAGACTTAGAATTGCTGTGGGTAAGGACGTATAAGACATGAACACTTTTCAAGAGCAATTTAAGAGATGTGTGTATTTATGCATATAGGTAACTTCCATGTATGCACTGCATATATGTATACATGCATATGGACGTAAATGCAATGAGATGCATTTCTTAGGGAAATTCTACTTAGAAACTATGTTGACTTTGCTACAAAGAACGGTTTAAAATCATCACACATTCATTTGGATAATGGAAATGCAAAGTTAATACTTATGAAATTTTAGCTGAGTTAAGAATTTCAGATGTCTAAGAACAACAAGACACAACCATTAAAAGAGATGAATAATACTGGTAGAGCAGTGTAAAATCAGTGGTAGATAGAAGGCCCTGGATGCTGCCTGGTTAGGACGAGGTGTCAAGAGAGCTTGTCTCTGATTATGCAATTAAGTCTGGGTTAGTGAAGCCTGACCCCTGCTGTACCTCTGCATTTAAGCTAAAAAACCCAAGGAGAAAAATGCTTCATTGCTTGCATCAATTTGATTTAAATATCCAGTATGGTTTCATTAAAAAATATTGCAACAAACAAATGAAATAAAACCCATACTTCTAGTAATCAAAAAATGTCAAGAATACTTTAAAAATTATTTCATATGCCACACTGTTGACTTGCTACTTTTACATTATTTTACAGTTCATGAGTATTGAAACTAGAAATTTAACAGATTCCTCTGACTTATTAAAATATTATATACAATGGTACTCCTCTGTTTTAGAGGGTACATGGGTTAATTAGAACACTTAACCTATTTTTATCTCTTCCCAATAGATCTTGCTGCTTTAGGTATTCATTTCATATATAATTTATCATCTTTGCATGTAGTCAGTAATAAGCTATAGCACAAAATTTACATTATCCTCGTACAATAGCTCACCATTTCTTCTTGTGTAATAAAACTAAAAGAATTTATTTTTCTTCAAGAACAGTTTTTACAATTCTAATTACTGTGCATATATTCTTTTTGACTTAAATCAGTGCAATGATAAAGGGAAATCAGAATTCCTGATATACATAGTGGGCAATATGTATCATAGAGTATTCATTAGTTGCAGCAAAAGGGGAGGTGGTAGAAGAAAACATCTGAAAATATTTAGATGAGGAAATTTAAACAGCTTGCATCACTTAGCTATCAGAGATATTACTATGGAATGACTATTATAAATCTCTAAGAAAAGCATAAGTTATCAAATGCTATTACCATGCTTGCTGGTACAATTTTATGTATAATTTAGAACTGTACAGCTTACAGACAAAAGTTCTTGCCATAAATTTTGGTTGTTAGAATGCACAAATTTGAGATAATATTCACTGCTTCTATTATGTGAACTGGGGTGATTAAATTTAAGATCAAATAAGAGGTCTTATTAGCAACTGTCTTCAAGTGTATAAATAGTTTCTCAAAGGAAGATACTGGCCATCTGTTCTCCTGTTCTACTGAGGATAAAACAAGAGCATGCAAAACTTATGTTTGAGAAAGGGAGATTCAAGGTAGATGTAGGAAACAACTTATTGACATTAAGGGTTGTTGAAACACACAAATGCACTATCAGGGGAATTTATATAATGTCTTTCTCTGAAAATTGGTGAGCGTCATCCAGACAACCACTTGCTCCTGTCTGTGCCTGCCTGGAAGCGCGATGCAGATGCGGATGCCCTGGAGATGGAGTCCATTAGGTAAAGATCAGGTGGCGCTATCTGAAAGGGGTGCTCTGCTGAGGAAGCAAGCTGGCTGGTGGTCACCCCGGGGCACTGTTGCCTGAGGAGGGGAACACAGGTCCTACCTTGCTGTCACGGAAATAGCGATGTAAGCTAATCATTAACACAATACTTTAAAAAAAAAAAAAAAAACAACATTTAAGAATCCTGGCTTAAAAAATAAGAGTGCACTCTAATAAAAATTTAAATAAACAAAAAGTTTGTGTGAATGGACTTAATGCTAAATACTATTTTTATCTTTCAATCTGTGGACCATCAGGGTATAATCTCTGTACATTTCATTTTGCTTTAACTTATTGACAGCCAGGCTCTTAAAAATCATCGGAAATGTAATTTTTTAAGGATATTAAAGGCACACAATTCAAATACAACTCAGTCAAGACAAAAGTATATCTCTTTATGTTTTCCCAAGTTCGTATCTTCTGGAACATTAATGAAGAGAAACAATTAAAAATATTTAGATATCTATTTTGCAGTTCATAAGAATAATTGTCAATTAGCCTTAGGAGTTAAGATTGGGTTTGGTAAATTTCCATACCACATTTTATTTTTATTTTTAGGTGTCAAGGAGAGGGAAGTTTTAATAATGCATACCATCCTTTCCCACAAGTGCAATCTACAAGCCTATCAAGCCTTTAATTCTTATGATAGTATAAAGAAGAAGTAAGTTAAGATGTTTTAATGTTTTTAAGATTCCTTTATGCATACAGAACTGGGGTACAACTCGGAGATGCAGGGGTGGTGAGAAGACTCCCAGAGACAGAGTGGGAAGTAGAACAGGCCGACTGATGAAGTCAGGGGAGGTCTGCCGCGCCCTGGGGTCACCTCCATAGCCAGGAATCAAACTCATGCTTACGTGGCTTTTGCTTCATAGTGCTGTGCTTTAACCTGCTGCGCCACCAGGGAGGGCCAGATAAGCTAATAGTTTTTTTTTTTTTTTAAAGATTTATTTATTTATTCATACAGAACTGGGGTACAGGCCAGAGATGCCGAGGGTGAGAGAATTCACCAGAGACAGAGTGAGGAACAGAACTGGCCGATCAATGAAGTACACTGCTGAGGGGAGCAGCGGGCGGGTCAGGAGAGGTCTGCCTCACCATGTGGTCACCTCCGGGGCAGGCGGGAATCGAACTCATGAGGAAGTGGCTTAAGCCCCTTAGTGCAGTGCTTTAACCCGCTGCGCCACCAGGGAGGGCCAAGCTAATAGTTTTAAATGGCTATAAAGTGCTATGTAGAAATAAACTTTGAAGCATGAATTTTTGATGTGTGTCTTCATTTTTGCAATTAATCGTTGCTTCTTTTGAAGTTACTTGGCATGTAAAATAAGTCCATACAGTATAAAACATGCCTTTACTTGAAGACATAGACATTATTTTTTATTTATTTATTCATACAGAACTGGGGTACAGGCCAGAGATGCAGAGGGTGAGAGGATTCACCAGAGACAGAGTGCAGAGCAGAACAGGCAGATGGACAAAGCACACTGCTGAGGGGAGCAGCAGGTGGGAGAGGTCTGCCGCGCCCTGTGGTCACCTCCGGGGCAGGCAGGGATCGAACTCATGCCCAAGCGGTGTTAGCTTCTTAGTGCTGTGCTTTAACCCACTGCGCCACCAGGGAGGGCCGACATAGACATATTTAATAGCACAAACAAGATTGGAAGATCAACAGATTAGAGACATATGTTAATTTCAAATGCTTAAACTCAACTTTCCTGGGACTTTTAAACTAACTAGCACAGTTGTTCCTATGCAAAGGAACTGATGATTAATTTAATCATCAGAGACTGTAAGGATGTCTTCCGATTCTGCTCCTCATATGGAGCAGACTAAGTTATTGTCACCCAGTTTGAGCAAAATTCCACAGGTGCATTTAAACAGAAAACCAAACACACGAAGGAGGTTTGATGAAAAATTTACCATTGAAGTGAGTGGCATTAGGAGCTGAGGATAAGTTGGAGTGTTAACTCTGACTCTACTGTTTTTCTGCTGTAAGAGGGAAAGAGGGTTGCCACCAGAGTTCTGTGTGGCCACACGGTGGTGGCGCAGATTCCCAGATGCACACTGAAAGCAAGACACTGCACTCTGATTAGGACAGACTGAGGTGGACGTGAGCCCTGGCCTAAGACTAGGGCCCTATGGTGGTCTGTCCTGCTACGTTTCACAAAAGCTTCCACAGGCTCTGAAGCAGCAAACAGATCCCCATTACTACCCACATGCTTGACTAGTGTAATTATTGACTTAGATGGTCATTCTTTTAACCCCCCTCATTATCAGACAACTAATTAGATTTACCATTGAAAACACTGAAGCCACTTTTATTTTCATCATATTCATTGAAATGCTCAGCTCCTCAGATGTTCTGTACAGAGATATCAAAAGATGGGAAAGTAAAATTCTAGTCAAAAACTATTATCTTATGTAAACATCTAAATACTCATATAAAATATGAATTGCATTTCCTTTGAAAGGGAAGGAGCTTTGTTCCCAGCAAGGGGCTTCAAAGGGCAGCAGTGTCCTGGGCTAAGGAAGAGCCTCCTGAATTTTGGGAGCACAAGCATTAGTGCCCCTTGTCCCGTCTGGCTTCCTCACCACCTGACTTCGTTGGCATCTCACTTCCCTCAGAACTGTTAAAAATAATTGCAGAGAAACACCTTGAACCAAGTGGTGTTTGCAAGTGGGCTGATGATTTTATCATAAAACATCTAATTCCAAAGTTTCTTTAAAGACACAAATTATTACTACTGCCCAAAGTAAAATAAGGTTGTGCAGGAAGTTTGACATCTAATGGAGTCAACAGGGCTGGTGCCTTGCTTGACAGACTTCAGAATGGCTTACAGAAGAAGCCTCCAGAACCACGTCTGACTTAGCAGCTTCACTTTCAGTTTACTTTTCAAGTATTTACTTTTATGAGCCATGTAGAAAACAAAACCTGCTCACATTTTCAGTCAACTTTTTTATTCATTAGTTATAATCGATGAACGATGTTTTATGGTTTCATCAGCCACTTGCATTTCCTGAATGAATGCAAAATAGTACAAAGGAGCAGATAAAGAAAATGTAAATAGCTCTGCAGGAAGTAATATAGGAAGGAATAATCACAGATAAATAACACAAGACATGCTCAAGGCTGTTCGATGCCTTTAACAGAAATATTAGTCAACGGTCAACATGAAATCACTGTTCTGTACTTAACAGGAGAAATATTCAGGAATGCAAGATAACACTTTTGACAGTTTTGTAAAAGCTTTGTATGAAATTATGTTTGGAGGGGCTCTGTTGTTCTTAATACCAAAAATGTCTATTTTTTTAATCTTAAAATATGATTGGTTTTTGATTTTCCTTACTTGGTGTTTATGGATTTCTCCCTCTATTATACTCATTAAAAATGGCTGTGTTCTATGATAAGATTGTCTTCTTGAGACAATATTCTTTCTGCCTGAGGATATTTAATTGTTATTAAGTTTATTCTAAAATACAAATATTAAGTAATATTTTCACATTCTTTCTCAGGAAATAAATGTGTCATATGTAAGTGTAGGCTGCTGGGATCAGTTCCTTGTATCATGGTAAAACTAATATATAGGAGTGCAATTTTAAAACCAAGAGCATTAATAGAGGACATCATCTTACTGATGGAAGCAAGAAGGTCTAGACTAATAAATGACCACTATGAGAAATTCAATAGGAGTGATATTTAGGCTGTAACACATTAAATGCAATATGAAATAGAAGTTAACCTATCACTGCCTTTTTATGTATATGTAATAAATCAATTCTATAAGAATAAAAATCATTTTGATATTCCCATCTTCTTTTCTCTCATGTTCAATATTTATAATTTTTGCGAATAAGAGCTGGGGTGCAGAGGTGCAGGGAGTGAGAGGGCGCACCAGAGACAGAACTGGGGAGCAGGACAGGCAGATCTAATGAAATGCACTGCTGAGCAGTGAGGAGACAGGAGAGGTCTGCTGCACCCTGTGGGTCGCTCCCTGGCTGGAGACAGAACTCATGTTGCATTAGCAGAGGACAGCTTCATAGCGCTAAGACTTAACCCCTGCTCTACCTGGGAGGCCCTGACTGAACTTTTATTTTTGTATTTTGTTCTGACTGTTGTTCAGGGCCCTTGGTGCCAATTGCTAAGGCCACTTCTTCACCTCTTAAGGTAAGAATATCCGAGGATAAGAAAAATAGTCCAAACCTTTTTTCTGAGATTTCTTATTACAGGCATGTTCTAACATATTCTAACCAGCAACAGAGAATGGTGAAATTAATGACATTTTTTGACTTACGGAAGTGCAAACAGTTTTCACTTTACATGGTAAGACCAGGCTGTAAAAATACCCATGTAAGTTGAAATTGTACAATGTGATCTTAATAATACATAAGAAAGTTAAAATGGTTTCTGTGATCTTTATGAAAGGTCATCAAAATATTAAAAACTTTCCTATTGTGGGCTATAAACGTATAACAAAAAGGAAAAAAAAATGTGGAGCTAATATTTCCTTAGCAATTTAGAACATTGAGACTAAAGAGTTTTACCTCTTTGTAATAACTTCACCAAGAGTGGCTGACAGGGCGCTATGCCTTTTCTTGCCATCCCCAGCTCAGAGACGGGCTCTTTTCTATCTTGGTGCATCACTCCTATCTAAGGCTGTCTCAGTTCCCAGCAGCATATGCGTTCTATTCTCAATGCTCTGAAACAGTGATGTGTGACAGACTCATTCTTTCCTGACCATGTTCCTCATTTGCATCACTCGGTCGACTTCACGAGACCCTTGGCTGAAAGCCTCCAGTGCTGCCCACTGGTGCTGGCCCAAACCCAACAGCTTCCGGTTTTCCATCACACTCTGTTGAGTTCTGTTTGGACTTCACTTT
>NW_004567119.1:1723245-1750857 GCF_000260355.1 Condylura cristata | reverse complement strand
CCCTCAAGTTAGTACACTTATGTTACTTTTCCAGGGCTACTGTGACAAATTATCACAAAGTAGAAGACTAAAAAGAACAGAAATGCAGCCATTCATCTCTTCAGAGCTAGCTCAAGACCAAGGTGTCAAGAGGGCTCTGTAAAGCTGAGAAGCTGTTGCCCTTCTCAGCTGGGCTCAGCTGCCTGGTGTTCCCAGGCGACAGCTCCCTCCCGTCTCTCCTGCACCACATGGCGTTCTCCCAAGAGCCAGTTCCTCCTCCTCTTGCTAGGAATGGGCCCCCTCACTCGGTATGGCTGTGTCTTGACTTTCTTTACAGAGACTTTCCATCCAAGGCCATTGTGCATGCACAGGCGCAGTGAATGAGGCCTTCGGCCACGGGAGCACATGATTTGCTCCATCTCACCCCAGGGTCACAGAGCATCCCCAAGTAAGTTTTCTTAGACATCTAGACACAGCAGCTACCAGAAGAAGAAACCAACACTTCCCAGTCTCAAGTCAAACAAACATTTCCCAGAATTCTCCAAAGGAAATTTCCTTTAACTCATTGCTAACTGTTCTGTCTACCTTTGTCTATATTCACTGTAACTAAGAGGAATGGACCTCTGAGGCTGGATTTGGGTCTAAGTGTCTTTACAGCTCACAGCTCTGCATGCCAAGGTGCGTAACAGGGCTCCTTGGGGAGAAACAAAAGGCGGGGCAGAGATCGGACGCAGACTGCACCGGCCACTGCGCACACTCCCATCTCTGTGTTTCCAGCTAGCCAGAGCCCTCTCAAGCAGTACAGCCTGGTGCTAATGAGCACACGTTTTGGACTTTTAAAATTGCCTCTTTCATTTACTAATTGAAGGACCCAAGCTCTCTGAACGCAACATAATTTTTGAAACAACCCTTCATTACGCATTCTTATGAAAATTAAATGCCCAGAAATATGAAGTTTCTGGAACATAAAATTGTTTAATAGGTTACAAGTAATTACTGTGCTTACACTACACCAGATGTTAATATCTGAAGGTAGTATACAGATTCTTCTCATCAAGATGATGCCAATGTATTGATTGTTTTCCACTCCCAGGGTCACCACTTGAACAAGAGGCATTTTATTTTTCAATGTCTCCAGTTTTGCTAAATGCAAATGCCTATTATCTCACTTACATCACTTCTACTAAGTCAATAATATTTGCCATTCCTTTAGGAATGAGGTTGATCAGACTTCTTCAGCCTCACTTCCCAGTAACACATATTGTGAATTCATGAGAGACTGTCCTCTAATCGTCCACCCAAGTTAATTCTCAGTAGGGATACAGGAAGAAGGCCTAGGGGACTTTTCTGTTAAGAAGCTGCTACTCCTATCATGATGGCACATGGGTGATTTGGTTATGTGAAGCCCACAGGTATTACAACTGAGATGGAAAAATGCACAAAATTATGTAAAAATATAATATACATGTGTGTATACACACACATGTGTATTATTTTGTACATTTTGTGCATATATATATATATATATATATATATATATATATATGAGAGAGAGAGAGAGAGAGAGAGAGAATGTGTTCTTCAGTGTCTTGCCTAAGGTCTATGGCAAATATTTCTTCCCTTTAACCTTCACAGATCATTTGAGTCTACATGTATCTCTCCTAGAAACACGTAAGAACTATTCCCTTCATTATATTTTTGGGCCCTTGATTCTAACTGCAGTTGCTCTTTATATATAACAGTCTGAGATAAATACCAAACCAGTGTATAATTAATGTCAGGTACGTCCCACAATAAGAAAATTTCTGTGGAAACAGGGCGGAGAAGACACGTGGGTTTAACAGGTAGCGAGCGCAGGCAGCGCAGTCCTGTAAGACCGCGACTCCGGGAGCCCAGCGCCATCACTCGTGCGCAGGGGCACACCCGGGCGAAGGCCCTTGTGGAAGAGCGTAGGACCGTTGTCAACATAATGTGCACCTCTGAATTTCTCATTTCCACCTGAATTGCCTGATTTCGATCAGAAGATCAGTGGCCATCCCCTACCTCTTCTTCACTATCCCATCTTTAATCACAGTTTTTTAATGTCCTAAGCTGTCTTTTAAGTTTTTAGAAATACTTAACTGTTGACAAGCCACACTGTAACACAGCACAAACAGTTAATTTTGTTTGGAGTGTATCCCAAGGACTTCCTGGTTGTAAGTGTATCTTCTTGGATGAACATATTTAGCTTCAATATTTTAATGTAAACAGCTGAAAATGAAATAAGCAACTGCAAAGTCTAACAATCTGAATCCCAGAATATACTGTTAGTTTGCTTTAGTATGAAGCCCCATTCTTTCTGCAGGGATTGATACTGTGTGTTTTATTTGCTACATGCATTTGTTACAAGAAGAAACTTTATATTCATGAATTTCAAATTACCACTCATTGAAAACCTGCATTATACAGTAATAAGCTTTGAGCTAAGTCTTTCTAACCGGCCCACGAATAGCACTGTCTTCGTTAATGGTCACTCCATGAAACACATGGAAATTGAATTACCCCCAAAGTTCTATAGTTCAGGCCTCCAGTGATATGCTATAAAACAGACCATATTGTCCCTTTGTTGAAAAACTTTTTTTTTTCATTGTTACAGAGGTGGTCAAGAATGCTCACTTTAGCATTATTTTTAAAATTCAGATACTGTATATTTCAATATAAAAATGTGTAATATATGTGATCAAAAGTTTGAAAATTTAAAGAACCAGAACATCCTCATAAAAATAGAGATAGGTAAATGATAAAATGGCATTAGGTAGCTAATGATTTATTCTACTTTCAGCATTATTCAAAGTATTTTCATTGGGTGCAGAGAATGTTGTGGAATTTAAATCAATTTTATAGACCACGTAATTATTATTACCAAGCTATAATGGAGAACATGTCCGTACTCACTGAGTGGATTCTGTTCATTGTCAGTCCCCTCCCCCCACCAATTTGGCAACCCTTTATGAAATAAAGTAAATAGCTCAAAGGGAATCTGGTCCTGGCACAGAAAATATCTGCTGCTCAATGACAGCCATTCACAAAAGATTTGGAAGAGTTCTGAGAGGTCTTTCCTTGGTAGCATTTGCAAGGATTTCTAAGTACATGAATCCCTACAGTGGGGAAAGGCATGGTGATATGCTCGCAAAGATAATGTAGAACATCATCCCTGCACAGAAAACAAAACACAAAACCAAAAACTGGATGCACATCAGCCAGTAAGACTAACCTCTGAGCAGACCATTCCCAGATATAATCGCCACGTGGCACTGTCCTTGTTCTGGTACCTGGGTTAAGCACACACAGCGAGGGCTTCCGTTTAAATGCTTTCTAACTAATCTACAGAATATTGTGCTGAAGGTGAGTTAGTTCAAAATGAGAACTACATTGCATAGAAACAGTCAAGTTTACAGAAGTGGCACCCTGAAAACTACCAGTGGCCCTCCATGAGTGCTGATGCCACAGCTACCCCTGCATGATCGGAGAACGGGACGCGACTCTGCCGATGGTAACCTCATGAACTCCTCCTCTTCTGGACTCTCAAAATCTTCCTTTCTTCATTGATCCTCAGTTATCTTCTGCTTTCTTATAAATCAAAAGAAGCATAAAAATTAACAACAGAAATATCTTCTGAACAGCAACAAAAAAAGTTCAAAGAGCAAACATGCATTCGTTTTCCCAGGACTGGGCAATTTATTTAAAAACTAAAGAAGAAGTAAAGGAAGAGCGAGGATACACGTGCGCAGAGACGCACACCTTCCGCAGGCGCCGCTGGGGTCTCCGGCTTTCAGAACACTCCTTTGAGTTCTGAAACCTTCACTAGGCTGTGACCTTCATTAGTCCACCAACTTCACTCGCTTGCAGGAAGTCTCGTCTCCGCACGTTCCAGCACTAAGCGGCGGCGGCGCCGGGCACCCCGCGCCCCAGCCCACTCTGCGCGCAGCCCCGGAATCTGTCCGCGCCCCACCGGAGCCCGCGCCGCAGGCAGGTCCCTCTCGGCTTGCACCCTGGGCACGGGCGACTGAGTCCGCGGCCCGCTTCCCCTTCTGCAGGAAGGGATGATGGAGGCAGAATATTGTCTGAGAAGACCCCTCGCCATGCCGACGTCACTGGTTTCCTCTGCTAAGTCAGGCAGCACAGTCGATGTCCCTCCTGGCCGCTGCGGTCCAGGACCTTCACGTCTGCTGTGCAGAAAATGCGCCCGCCAGCCCCCGGTATGTTCCCGCTAGTTGGTGCTTTGGGCACGGATGCCCTCGGGAGTAAAGCGTGTGTCAACACGGACAGTTCCTCCTGTGTGCATCCGTCACAGAGTGACGGAAATGGTTTCCTTCTTTTTTTAAGATGTTTATATTTGTGCTATCCATTTACCTAATTTAATTTAAATCTTGGAGCATATTTGAGGACGCGAAACATTACTAGTACTTAGAAAACACCGTGCTCCATAGTCCTACTTCCTACTTCATGAATCAGTTTACTAGGCAGAAGCTGCCTAGTATCTGCATTGTTAAAATGTAGTTTCAGTTGGGTATGACTTGAAAAAAAAAAATGAATAGGAATGTAATTATTTTTTTTTTTAATACCATGGTTTAAAAGATATATCTTAACCTATGTTCCAACAGACTCATATAAAATGTGAACTGGTAAACTGTATTAAAAGAAACATTCCAATTTCAAAATATTTTAACTCTAAAACTCAACTTAGAAACAGTTTCACGGGGCAAAAAGGAGGTTCCCACATTACACTGCAAATGTGTAAATCTTAATATCAGATCCTTTCAGTATTATGCTGAGTTGGAAAAAAAATAGTATTGTAAAATGTAAATGTAGTTGCCTGGCATAGATAATTTAGCAATCCTGGCTTATCTCCTCTAAATACTACCCTTCAATTATAATAAAGAGAATTACAGAATTGTTTTATCAGCTTTCTTAGAGAAAATAGCCCAAGGCTTTTTTTTTTTTTAATGAAACAACTATGAAACAAACAACTGAGTTATATAATCTTCCTAATGATTAAAATAGGTATAATATGTCCACATGTACAAAAATGTGCTAAATTTGCAATTGCATCTTTTAGTTGTCTTTCAAAATTATTTAGTATCTATTGAGCAATTTATCTATCTATTGTCTCTCATCTCTCCATTCCTGGTTCTTTGTGTTGGCCATTAATGCTAGACAGTACTAGAATGCAAACTGTATTCCTGAGGTATAGTTGCAAAATGGGTTCATTTAAAAGAAACATGCTATTGAAAAGGAACCAACTATTTTTAGAAACAAACAAAAAAGTTAGATTATCTCAAAATATTTTGCTAAATGAAACACAGCAAACTCAATGTTTATAAAGTGCAAGATTCCACTATTACATTTTAGAAACAGCAAAAAACAGTGATGGAGAGAGCATGCTAGAGAGTAGTTAGGGACTCGGCTTGGGCAGATGAATTTAAAAGTAACAAGAATTGGGAATGCTGGTTGGTAATGAGACTGTTTCTAGAGGAACAGAATTTTAAGGATTCATTCTCTGGATCTGTTCTAGGGTTTCTGAAATTGGCTCTCTTATCTGATTAGATATTAATGAAACTAGTTTCCATAGTAAAGAGAAAACCCCTAAGTGCATGGGGTCGCCTGTCTGTGGAAATAATGAAATAGTCTGTATTGTATAAATCTAATAAATTACTATTTATGAGAAGCAAGGAGTAATTGTAGTTGATACCTATGAATAATTTTGGTGAACCAAAAAATATAATGATTTTTTTTAATTGCTCATAAAATCACTGGTCCAGTGGTGAAAGAATGAGCTCAGGGATTCAGATTTCCATCTCAAGTTCCCCTGAAATAACCTAAGAGTGCTGGGTGTGTCCTGAAGGAGAGCCTTATCTCCTGGAGCCACAGAGCTGAACTTTCTGAAAATCAAATGCAGAATCTCATCCTGTGATTGGCTGAATTACGGTGCAAATTGAATTTTCAGCACCACAGGGTGTTTACTGCTAATGGAAGGGCATCCGTGTGAATAACGGGAGCCGAAAGCTGTGATGGGGATGTGTGTGAAGACCCTGATAAAAGAGGGGGCCTTAAGTCCTAAATTCCGATGATTCTCACTTGTCAGCTAAAATAGCCTTTCACCACACCCTCCCCCGCCCCGCCAGCAAGTGGAATAGTTTTTCACCTTCTGAGAAGAACAACTCTGTGTACCAAGGAAGTGGTACTGTCTTCCCCTAAGCAAGCTGCCTAGCAGGAGTTTGCAGATTCTCCTCAGCATCCACTCTGCCATCTTCCTTTGACTCTAGACCTGTTGACAGACTCAAGTCCTAGCAGACCCTATAGGTAAAGCACACCGAGTGAGCCCTGAGGGAGCATGCCGCAGCCACGACAACAGCATCTGTAACAGTCCCCACAACAGGTGGTGCTGAATAGCCAGGCTGACCATCTAGGTTTGAGTAACTACATTCTGACTTTCTTGCAAGAAGGATATTGCCTAACCACACGTTTCTCAGAAGGTATCCCCATCATTAAGTCATGAATAAATATACTTTGAGTTGTATAGTTAAAAAAGCAGCAAAGCAGAGAACATCTGTAGTAGTGAGTACTAACAGTGTGGGATAATGGTAGAAGGCGGTTGAAGTTGGATAGGGCCTAGTGTAGAAAGGCCTAGAGAGGCTACAAAGTTAGAGAGGACTCTGGTTAGCTGTTTTTTTTTGCTTACCAGTAACATGAAACAAACCATTATTCATGTTGAATAAATGGCGAATGTGGAGCCTTCTATGGACCAGCATAGAGGAAAGAATTCAATGGTTTAGGGAAGTTGAACTATTAGCATGATTGTGAGTTAGTCAAGATCTACCCTCCCTGGGAAAGGCCAGATGACTCTTCACCAGCACTTGGCAAAGAGATTTGTGAGGGGATCTCTAGCGCCTTGAGGGGCTGTCTCACAGCTCTTCTATATATGGCAGTTGTTACGGTGGGAACTGCAATCTCCCAAATAAGAAACCTAAATGCTATGAAGGTAACTGGGCCCAGGGTCCCATGGGTCAATCAATGCTTGAGTGGCAACATGGGCACATTTACTGTACCGGGCTAGAGCAAAAGCAGCAGTTGTAGCAGTCTGCCGTGTATACGCCTGTGATGCTGCCAAATTCATCATGGTATTTCCAAACTGCAGCAAGCATGAAGTTCTCACCTGCTCTTATAAGCAGCAAAGTTCTAACTCAATGAAGAAAGGCCTAATTCAAATCATTAAACAAAAGTTAGAATGTGAGCACTGATTCACATATTGAGCAAGGTTGCAGACCCAGTAACAAGTGAAGGGGAAGAAGCCAGTACACAAAGTTTCAACTGTTCATCTTTCTCTCATTCTTCTCTACAAGAGCCTATGGCCTTCACCAGGGTAACTTATACTGAAGATAAGGAAACGATCAGAACTTTCATGTACTACTGGCTCTGAACAGCCACCGGCCCCAGAAGACCCAATGTCACTGTGGCCCTCCGTGGTTAGGGCTTATGGAGATCAGGTAATCGATGTAGTTTTAGCTCATCCCCATCATCCTGTGTGTCCAGTGGGTCCCCAAAGCCATCCTCATTTCCAGAATACATACTTAGAACACACTTAGCACTTGGAAGAATTCCCACTTTGCTTCTATGACCTGTAGAGTGGGAGCAATTCCGGTGGGAAAGGCTATTTAGAAGTCATTAAAACCATCTAGGAAACAGTAGGTCAAAAGCAATACTACGTCCCTTGAGAAATTCAGACATTAATGTTGTACTCTGGGGCTTGGAGTATATGTGGGTGGTGACTCCCATCACATCCCCATTCAGTTCTCCTACTTGGTCTGTGCAGGAGACAGATGGAATTTGGAAAATGACAGTGGATTATTGGGGACATAACCAGATGGTGACTTCAGTTACAGCTGTTGTACCAGATGTGGTTTCATTGTGTGAGCAATTTAACACCTTCCCTGTGCCTGATATGCCATTGACCTGGCAAATGACCTTCCCCAGCCCTGGTCTTCATAAGGCCCACCAGAAGCACTTTGCTTTCAGCTAGAAAGGCCAACAGACCACATTCCATGCCCTATCAGGTAGACAGCAACAATTTGGTTTGCAGGAATCTTGACCACCTTTCCATAATCCACAAGTCATTAAATCGTCCATTCCCTTGATGACATTATGCTGATTGGATAAAATGAGCAAAAAAGTAACAACTGTAATAGTATGATTGACAGTATACTTGTATTTCAGAGGGTGGGACATAAATCTGATAAAAGCCCATGTTCTCCTTTAATGATATTTCTAGGAGTCAAGGGGTAGGAACGGGGTGGGATAGCTTTCCATCATCCCTGATGACTCACTGGCACAGAACTGCTTCCTGTATCGTGACTTTGTGCACAGCTGGTCCAGAAGTTGTAGTTACCGAGGGAGGAATGCTTCCACTGAGAGACAAAACATCTTCCCTTGAAGCTAACTAAGATCAGCAGTTATTCTGAACTCCTCATTCCTTTATTCTCCTATTCCTTGCCTTTGGAATGGGAGTGCAGCTCCCTGGCCTATATTTTAGAAGCACATGAACGTTTGACTTCACAGGACCACAACTGCAAAGCAATTTGCCTAGACTGAATCTTGCCTTGAGTCTCAGACATATCCAACTTGCATGATACTAAGATACGGCTTTCCCAAATGCATATGCTGGCATTTTAGCCCTCAAGTCTGAGGTTAGATTATTAGAATGGGGGCTTTCAGGAGATGGTCATATCATGAGAGTGGAGCCCTCTTAAGTGAGATTAGTGACCTTATAACCATCAAAGCTCTGCGTTTTTATGTCCCCTTTCACCATGTGAGGTTGTACTTAGAAGAAGGCCATCAGTAATAAAGTGGGACTGCACCAGACTCTGAAACAACGGACACCCCAAACTAGTGCCTTATACCTTGATTTTGGAAGACACCCTCAACAACAATGAGAAATCAATTTCTATTGTTGATCCGTCAGCCAGCTGATGGTAGCCTAGCAGGCGAAAGTTAGTGGACATATTACTTAATGAATTTATCAAAACTTACAATATTAAGCAAACAGAAGAAGTGGATTTCACTTTATGTAATTAAAATGTTTTAACAGGATCAATAATTAGAGGTAACAAGTTAAATTGTCAGTGTATAGTTATTTACCATACAAATCTACTTAATCTAGCATATTTAACTGTACATAATGAAGTGTTTTCAAGTAAATATGAACAAACAGAAAAAAGAACAAATGCAAAAAAAAAAAAAAAAAAAACAAGGGGAGAGGTAGAAGAGAGAAGAAAGCAAAAGAGTAGAGAACGAAGATGGAAAACAATTAGACTATTATCTCCAGGGTATCTAAGATACAAGATCTACAGACCATTAATAAATTGCTGACACTGTTGATGAGGAATGATCTGTCTACATTTTTCTAAAATGTTTCTATATTTAAATATTTGAGTAGGTTTTTCCTTAAGCCATAATGTGATTTGCTGCTCAGGTTCCACATTAAGCCCCTTTGAAGCTGTTACTTCTCCTGGAATTGCCTCTCCCATTTTCTGTACAACACAACATAAAAATCTAGCTTCCTTATCCCTCTTTGGGATAATTCTCAATGGTCATGCTGTTCCTAGGGTCAGCTGAGATCTTCACTGAAACTACAGCATAATCAAGTCCATCCTCTATCCAACCCTGCTTCTGTTCATTTCTAACTCATCATTTTACAGGTGGTAAATACAAAAACACTCCTTAGCAAACTTCTTACACACTAATCTACATCTAATTTAATCTACATCTCAGAGCATCCTTTCCTAGTAGTCCAGCCTTCCACAATTAGTCATAGAAGAAAAGGAAGCTACTCCCTTATTTGTAAATAAATATGCATGAAAAATCATTAGTTAGTTAAATTCTCAATATTTTCTTAGTTCAAAAATTTAGTTCAGTTATTGGATTAAATATTCAAACAAATCATTCTCAATGCATTTATGAGTTCATCATAATGTCCTCTTGAAAGAAATTTTAAAGAAGGCAAAATATCAGAGAATCCATTTTGTTGATTAAAGCTTTGAATTTATTTCCTAACAAAACATATAAATCATTGAATAATTTCTATTTTTGTACTTTACCATATATATTTTTCTAACACACACACACACACATATTAAAAGAATGTTTACTTCCCCTAAGCTATAGACCCTTATTCTTGCAATTTTTTATTAATGAAAACCTATTTAAATTGTAACTTTAATTTTTATCAGGCAAACTATTGAAATAATTCTAAATGAATAATTTAGCTTACCTTAGTAATAATTCCAAGCTCTTTTCTGTTAAGTTTCAAAGGAGATACTAAATACTTCGTGACTAGTCTATTGTAGTCACAAGATGAGTATTTATATATGAAAATGTAAGTGCTGTAAAAGTACTATTTCAATAATTAAGATAGATGAAAATATCTAATGTTTTGAATATTCATACTAAAGATTTGAAACAAAATAATAGTTACATGAAAAGCCAATAGTTTGGATCATGGATTGGAGAGGGGCAGAGAAATAAAGAAGGAGACATAAATTACTTGGGCAGAGAAGAAACAAATTCATAGAGAGAGGTGGTAACACATTGTTAGGAGACAGCTTGAGGCAAAATAGGTGAAAATCACAAAGCAGAGACATGAAGCACAGAAAGGGAAGCAAAATTGCAGAGGAGAAGCAAAAGCAAAGGCTTCCTAGTTATTCTGAGTGGGACATGTTGACAGCATGCCAAAGGAATTAGGATCTAATCAGTCTGGAGGCCCCATGGCTGTGTGGAAGAGGCAGAATCAGATAAATGGAGTCTATAAAAAAAAGTCAAGGGAACAAACTGATTTTGAAGGGAATATTATGTTCCTGCCAAAATCCCTTGACTCAAAATGGGAAGACAGATGATCCCTCCTGTTACATGACAGCTGGGTCATAATCTCCTTTTTATGCATAGATAAGACTGACACTATTTTCCAGTTAACCCATAGAAGATCTAGGACACCATCTATCCATCAAGGGAAAGGTTGACCATTTGCAAAAAAATAAAACAAAGTCTTGAAACAGTAAACATGAACTATTCCTTTTGAATTCTAATTGTACTTGAATGAGTGTATGTGCACATACATATATTTATATGTGAAGAACATTTCATTAATGAAATTATCCTACATATATTTGACTTAAGAAATGATTCTAAACAGTGTAATTAAAGGTAAGGATTCTTAAATTTTCAGATGCAATGAAGGTCTTAACACACTTCCAGCATCCTGGTCACCTGGTGAAAGGACTCTTCTTTCTTCAGCACAGCTGACTGATACCCATAGGTCACCTTTTCTCAGTATTGATAGATTGACATGTTGAGCTCTTGATTATTCATTTTTATGTTTACTAACTTTAGCTTTGTTCTACAATTTATCACTATCATAATTAAGACTGTAGTCAATATAATTTTGTCACTGCAAATGAACATAAGATGGTGGGCAAAATAGGAAGCTCTAAAGGAAAGTTGTTTTGTAATTAGACATGCCTATCTAAGATCAGAGTGTCCTATGATAATCGTTTACATCAGGATCTATGAAACAACAGTATTACTACTCTTACTATGAACTACTGTTATCAATTTAATGCCAGTATCATAAATACAGAAAATAAAAGTAAAGTTTTAAAGTCATATATATCTGGTATAAAACATATGTAGATCTGTCACTTGCTAAACTTTTTGATCAGTGCTGTGTGCAGTTGAGAGGTTCCTAACACCTCTGCCTAGGAACATACACACAAGGCTTGTAAGCATCCTTGAGTTGGTAGAAAAGGGATGATTCAAACATTGCAAGAAAATGGTAGATTTATACACACTCACACACTCTCTCTCTCTCTCTCTCTCTCTCTCTCTTTCATCACACATACACACATTCCCATAGCATATACACACCTATGTAGCTATAAATGTATTATTTATAATCCCAGTTTTACTTCATAGAAGAAAATAAGATATGGAGAATGACAAGACTTGAGCATTAATGAGGACCTACCAGAGATTTCTTCATCATCTTTATATGTATTACTTGCTGGAGAACGCATTTTGTAAATGAAGACACAAACCCAAAGGAAATTGCCGCAATTGTTCAGTCACAGACAGAATTACACCTCATATTTGACTATTTGAAGTGATGTTATATTTCATAATAGTGTAGTGTCATGGGGAGAAGAGATGCATATGAAAGAGAAGCACTGTATACAGATATAATATTGATTAGAATCAAATATACATATAATTATTTCCTTAATCCCCAAATTGTTCACTAGAAAATGAGAATTGATAAACATCGCTCCTGCCTACTTCAGAGAGGGTATTTTTTGGAGAGGGCAGTATTAGATGAATGAAATGTGTGAAAAAGTATTAAATATACACCTGGCTTTATAGTCCTTACTAACTTGTAAATTAGAACCGCCAATTAACCTAGTGTTGCTTGAGTACTGTGATGGGCAAGGAGTCCTCATTAACGATAACCTGTGCATTTACACATGGCATGATGATACACATAATAAAATGTACACATGCATGCAGGGTGCATGCCTATATATTCACATAGATATGCAGTATTAATGTCTATGCATTTTGGAGATTACTAAAAGGACTATCAAAAAGACTCAGTACTCCAGTGACTGTAAAAACATTTAAAAAACAAAGCAAGCAAACACAAACAGCAATAACTCAAGTAGAGGTGTGTGTCCACTGTTTCTGATAGACATTGCCACCACACCACACCAAGACACCTGGTTCCACCAGCACAGTCATCCTGTCTCCCCCCAGCTCACTAACTCAGTTCCTTAGGCTTCTCCAGTTGTTATTAGTATATACTTTCTGACCTTGGTTTGGATTCTCTATACTTCACGTATCAGCGAACCCTCCAGCGCTGTTTCACCTTCCGACATATCTGGCTTAGCATCATCCCCTCCAGTGCCACCCATGCTCCTGCCCATGTGAGAGCTATTTTTTTCTTACAACTGTACAACTCTTTTTGAATCTTCTATACGTGTGAGAGTGGCAGAGCTAAACCAGACTGCCTAGGTACCTGACTTAAAATTAATGGTTCAGTACATGAACTACGAATTTTGGAAAATTTTCAAAATTTACAATTTAAGTTGAATTTACATAGCACACTATATTGTTGAGTCATTAACTGTATCCTCACCACCCTTTGGATCGCTGTATATTGTTACAACATTTGACTCACACATGCTAACAAGCCTTGTTCGTTAGGTTGTTTCGGAGCCATGGTAGGGAAGACAGGAAGAAGTACACTTCAGATTAGCTAACTGAGAACCATGTGACATAATTCCCCTTTATAAGTGAGGACATTATACTGTCTTGTTTACATTATTCTTCAGGGTGTATGTGTATGTGTGTGTGTGTGTGTGTGTGCATACAAAACTGGGGTACAGGCCAGAGGGGTATAGTGAGAGGATTTACCAGAGATAAAGTGGGGGGCAGAACAGGCAGACTGATGAAGTACACTGCTGAGGAGAGCAGCAGGTAGGGCAGGTGGGGCAGGACAGGTCTGCTGCACCATGTGGTCACCTTTGGGGCTGGGGATCGAACTCATGCTGAAGTGGCTTAGCTTCTCAGTGGTGAGCTTTAAACTGCTGCGCCAACAGGGAGGGCCACATTTGTATATTTTAAGTGGAGACTATTTAGCAGTTTTATCAAAAGTCAGTAAAAAATGTTGATGAACTCACATTAGACTTTCCCAACTGATTTTGATACGAAACTTCTTAATAAACAAATCAGTGGTTTGTTCTTGGTTAATAGGATTGCACTACAGGAAAGATTTGTAAAAGTACATTTGCTTTTTCGAACTAAAATATGCAGTTAAGTTTCTTACTAAAAAAAAAAAAAAAAAACTCTTGTCCACCTGGAGAATTTAATATTTTCTCTTGAAAAATTGAATAAAATGCATTTGGAGATTAAATAATCATGAAACATATCTGACATATAAAGTGTACTGGAGTATGAATGTCATCACCATGGAAAACATAACTCCTTTAGAATCCATTATCAGAAATTTATTACCTTGAACAAGATATTCATTCTCTTTGTGATAAAAATATATTTTAAGAAGTTAAATACTTAAAGCAAATATCCCAAATACCTCATTTTAAAAGGTATTTAGTATCCTTTGAGGTTAAACAAAGCACACTGAACCTGAATAAATAAGAGTCAGTAATGCATTTCTTTAACATGTTTCACATTGTACAGGATCCCATGGCTGTGAAAAATGTTAGTATATGGGTGGGTCTCATTCATATAAAAAGAAATAATTGATTTCATATTACAGTTTTGCCAATGGTATACCAGAGAAGTTAAAAAACCAAAACAGAAACAGACATGGGTCCAAAAGGACAAAGAGACAAAATGACCCCTGAGGTGGGAAGCAATCGTCTCTACCGTGACTGGAGAAAGACAGCAGTGTCGACTGGCAAGCACGGATTGCATTATTGCAGTTGCGGGAACTGGAGGCATCTCTTGTCATTATCTCACTTGGTGAAGGAAAATATATTGCTTGGCAGTAAGAAAATGGGATGGAGATTTCCTGATGGCTTGAAACAGTTTAGAAGATTCAGATGCCTTTTATAATGCCCTTTACTTTTTGGATTAAGTGACATACTGCCTTTGTATGTCTGCCAGGAAAATTTATAATAGTTTTATTTTAATGTCTTTATAATAGTTTAGGAAGAATGTACACCCATGAATAGTCCATCTTCTAAAAGGTTTTAAAGGACTATCGAGAGATTCTAAAAAAAATTCAGTTAATTAATATAAGAAAATAATGATAGGGAAACACAAACCATAAATCAATATAGCAAATGATTGAGTAATGTATCAAATATTGGCTGTTTAAGAAGTTGATGCTTTATTGTCTACTTCACCAGATCAACCTGAAACTATTATCATTCAATTTGAAAGCTAAGTTTACAATGATCTTTAGAAAGGGAGAATTGAGTTTATAGTAGTGCAACAAAAAGTTGAGGTGGAATCTGAACTCCTGTTATACAGGAGTTTGCAAAATTGTCAAAACTATATGACAGAAGAAGAAGAAAAAAAAAATCCTTGTGCCTAAGTTGTCATCTGTGGCCCAATTTACCAGGTACATGTATTTAGACATTTTCAATGAGCTATCGTGGGCTCGTACCCCAAAGCCATGTGTTATTTAGAAATCCAAGAAGACTGACCTGATGTACTAAGTATTCTGGTCTGGCTAATGAGCAAAATTGAAGGAAGAAAATCTGGTCTGTCAGATGTTTGATTCTGAGCGGTGTGACCTAAGCTCACAGATGCCATGATCTCCGCAATGCCAGGAGGCAATTTGGGGGGATTTGATGTCACAATGCAGTTATAATTAATTTGATTTAGCTTCATTAAGTCTTCCAAGCCCGCTCTCCCATGTTTATGCAGGTGAAAATAAATTAGTTCAGATATCTGTCCGCACTGACGGGACACACAGATGTGCGGCTGTATCCCTGTGTACATGCATGAATGTATATGTGTATGTGCTCATTATTTATCTCTTCAATTGTTTTGAGTTTCAATTTTTGCTAACATTATAAATTTGAAAAGCCAACATAATTTGATAGTGGGGGAAAGAAATTATTGCTCAGAATAATTTTGCTCATATCAGAGACACAATGTTAAATTTCCAGCTTGCCGGAAGTCCTTAACTACTTTACAGATAATGAATAAATACTTCCTTAGTCAATCCTGCTGACATGTACTCGCAGGCATTGTACATATTGTCCACATTTTTGTAATATCAGTGATACTATAAAAACTACTACTCCTTTTTTATATACTTGCTATAAAGCTTAAATATCAACATATATGTGATATGTGTATATAGACGATACACAATGAAAATGTATCAACATAGTATAGTGATGCAAATGTAAACCATTTACATATATATCTGTGTGGTGCTTATAAAGCACCACACACCTCTTCCAGAATGCTCTTCTGTACATATATACAGATATATATGTAAAAAAAATATATATATATATATATAATTTGTTTATTTGTTTATAGAAAGTATGAGTATAATATAATTTAGGGATTCAAAGTTTAATTTTTAACCCAAGTAAAGAATAGCCATCTATGTAAATCTTTCAAGTTCTGAAACTATTGTAGAGTTACTGTTTATTATTTTAAAAATCCTAAATAATATAAAAATAACTGTGAAATTTATGATTTTTATAAAATTAAATGATTCTTGTGAACATGTCTTCAAACTACCTTCCTCTTATTTTTGGTTCTGTTTTAGAAATCCATCATCCTCTGCTTAAGTCATAGTTTTTTTGCTGACTTCTTAGCTGAATACCTCATTTTCCATCACCCTCCACAACTATGTATGACCACATGAGCAAGTTCTTGCTAGTGAGATACCTCAACTCTTCCTCTGCAGGACCTGGACTATGGGTGTGCTGATGGCAGTGGAAGATCAATAGCTCTACTAAGTGAGCTGAGGCAACAGGATAAAGACTGAGGCCTACTGGGCTTATGAAGCACCACACACCTCTTCCAGAATGCTATGTAATAATCAATATAGATTTCTGTCATTTCAGAATGTATATTTTGAAAGTCTTTATTAACACAACTTAAGTTGTACTCTAAATCACATGCTTGGTTTTGAGAGAAATGTGGTTAAAAAAATATTACATCAAATTATTTCCAAAGGTCTCTAGAAAATTTGAATGAAGGGATCATGAGCTGAGTTTTGTGGTGATAGTTTTATTGTTTTTCATGCTGTGGAGTATTTCTAAAACTTTTATGTATGTTTCCTGTACTTTACATACAGAAAACATACATAAAAGGATTTATGTATCATACTGTTTGACAGAGATTGTTTCAGTATGAGTCAGAATAACTAAAGGTTATTCTTTGACAGTAAATCCTATATATATATTTGCACAATTCTATTTCCTAACAAATTTAAATATTTTAGATTATAACATTAATATAACTCTGTTATTTACAAAATCATTCTACTCAAATTTAGATAGTAAGTGAAAATAAGATAAGGTGGAGTATATTTATGTAGTTAAGAGTTAAGGCGGAAAACGAGGCAAGATGAAGCCTACAGTTAAAATCAAACTAAATGTTTCCCTATAAAATCAGAAGAAGACAGTATGTCCTTCTCACCACTCCTATTTAACATCAAACTAGAAAATCTAGCTAATGCAATATGATAAGAAAATTATCTAAGAAGAATATATAATGGGAAAGAAGAAATAAAACACCCTTTGCTCACAGATGACAGACTGTCTAATGAGAAAAAGCCAACAACAACAAAAATAACTCCTGGAACTGTTATAAATTATAGAGTAGCTGTACAATACAAATTTATGTACTATGAAATTAAAAACAAGATATGTTGGTAGTGTATGTGGGGTGATAACATACATCAGATGAGGTATGAAGCTATAGCTATGAATCACATCACATATAGTGTAGTATGCCAATGTCATCACAATAAAAAATGATACAATTAAATCAAATAAAAATGAAGTACAATTTATATCAGTACAAAACTAAAGGAAACACTTAAGTATAATTTCACAATATATGTAAAGAAAACTACAAAACTGATAAAATATATCAAAAATCTAAGTGAATTAATATAAATATATGTTAATGGGTAGGGAAAGTAAATTTCAGTATGCATCAGTTTTTTCTCTAAATGACCTACAGATGTAATGCAATACTAGTGAAATACCAATGTATACCCATACACTTATTATAAAGTTCATGATCAGGAAAGGAAAAAGAGGCAGAAATGGCAACACAATAGTGAAGGCGAAAAAGTCAGCAGTCTAACACTACTCACTTTTAAGACTTATTCAAAAAGAACAGAGCGTCAGAACAGTGTGGTCTTAGGGAAAGAACAGCCAAGTATATGGAAGGGACTGAACAGAGAGGCCAGAAATGGAACCACATGTGTGGGTATACCACTGTCTGTATTACACTGATCTTTGAGAGAAGAGCAAGCAAAAAAACAACTCCATGAATAAAAGCCAAACTGTTAAAAAAAAAAGTACTACAAATCTAGTTCATTAAAAATAATAATAATAATCTGAACAAAGACCTTTAACTGCAGATGGATCATACACCCATTGTAAAATGCAGAACTATAAAAATTTTAGTAGATAATTGAGGGACACATTAGGTAACTTTGGATTTCACAGCAACTCAGTAGATGAAATACTGAAAGCACAATCTTTGAAAGAAGACGAAATGTTAATCCTTGCTATGATTAAAACATTTATACTCTGTGAAGATAGAGGTAAGAGAATGCCAAGGTAAACTATGGGTAGTAAATGCCTACAAAATTCATATCTGATAAAGGATAGGCAGTCAAAATGCAGAAAGTAAAAATAAACAAAACATACAAATTCAGCAGTAAAATTCACCAATAAGGAAATAAGCAGCCTGATTAAATAATGGGCAATAATTTGAATAATAAGCCAAAGAAGACATACAAATAGGAATATACTTATAAAATATTTCAATATCACATTATTATGGGCTTGAAACTTAAAATGAAAATATCAAATGCTGATAAGAATGTGGAATACAGGAACTTGCATTTATTTATTATAGAAATGGAAAATTAACAGCTACTTCAGCAGATAACTTGAGAGTGTCTTACAAAGCTAACCATCGTCGCATCATGATTCAACAAAAATAGATTGCAGATATTGACTCAACTAAGCCAAAAAAGAAAAAAAAAAAAAAAAACAGTGTCCTGGACACAAAAGTTTTATTGATAAAAATTGGAAGCAACTAAAATGCTCATATGTGAATAGAAATACAAACTGTAGTACATGCATTCAGTGGGATATTATTCAATGAATGCTTAAAAATGAGCTAAAGAGCTATGACAGACATTGGGAAAAACAAATATACATTGCTGAGTGAATGAAGCCAATCTGAAAATATGTGTTGTCTTGTTGTAGATTCCAACAATGTGACGTTTTGGAAAGTCAAAGATGTAGAGATGATGAAAAAATCAGCTTTTACCAAGGAGAGAGGAGTGGAAAAAAGGATGAAGTAGTGCCGAAGAGGGTTTTATGGTGATGAAACTGCTCCATATACCTTATGGTGGAAATAACTATTCACTCGTAAAGAAGTGTATACACAATGAGTCATTCCTAACGTAAACCGTATACACTGCTTAGTGATAAAGCTTCCATTTTGGCTTATCATTTGTAACAAATGTACACTAATGGGAACTATGCATGTGTGCTGGTAAAGAGGATATCCGAGAACAGACTACTTGTCTGTAATTATTTTGTAAAACAAAAATATTCTAAAAACAAAGTGAATTTAAAAACAAGCTACCTCATTAATGCAGTACTTGAATGGTTAAAATATTTAAAAATGTACTTGGTAGTTTTAATGCTCATATGCACCTTTAAAATAAGAATAAGGAGCTACTGATAATTTTTTTTTCTACTGGGAAAACTTAATGACCCATTCTCACCCACATATTGTATGCTAGAATACTGTTCTCTTCAATTATTTTTTCCTCCCTCACAGTATTAATGAAGTAAAATACTAAGCAGAGAAACAGCTATGTCTGAAGCTTTTCAAAAAAGAATGTATGTGAGCATACTTAAGGATCTAAGACAACAAAAGATTCAACTCCAAGATAAATAACTACAGCATGAAAATTCAAGACAAAACACACAAACAGAATTTAAATTGAATGTAGGATATAACACCTTGTTACTAATCCCAAGAAAACCGTAGGAAACAACTGATGATTTTTTCCATATTGGGCACTTTCAAAATTGCATACACGTGAATGCTCTCCCACTGCGAAGGCATGTGTGAACCCCTGTCTGACTTGCTGCCTCTACTTGGGTCATACTCTGCTGTTATTCTTTTGCTTTACTACCCTTAGTGTCATTCTTCTTACTAGCTTCCCCCCACCTCTACACTATTCTAACAGCTGCTGTATTGTAAGTCTCATATATAATATAATAACGCATTGGGGTGGGGGGAGTGAGATGGATGCAGTATGAGCCATTACTGACAGAGGCTATTATCTTCTTTCGAATATGCCCCATGTGGATGCTGAGGGAGTGCAGCGGGAGAAGGCAAGCTGTAATGGCGAGGTTGAAGGAAGCACAGATGCCAGGCGAGTGCAAAGAACCTCTGGCTGAAAATGGTTGATTATGCAGAGGAGACATCAGAAAACAGTCCTTGTGGGGAGAGGTGTAAGGAACATTCGGGCCCGACTAGTTGCTAGTGACGGCATTCCCGAGTTGATGCTGAAATACCCGCATGGGGCTGTGTGGGACAGCTGTCTTCTTAACCTTCCTTAACACTGAACTTTGCCCTGAGATGAAGATCTAGATTTCTGACTTTTAGCTGGACATTTCTATCCAGAGAAAACACTGCCATCTAAAAATTAAATCTGTCCTACTCTCCATGAACCCTCACACCCTCCCTTATCTTTCAACTCAATTATCTTCTAGTCAACCTTGCTAGAAAGTGAAGACCGGTTGATGGTCTCTTTACTTTTCCTGTTCTTATAGCTAAACAGGATTGCAGACCAATTCTCTGCTGTGTCCACACTCAAAATGTGCTCTGGGACCCATCTGAGCAGGAACCATGTAGTTTTTGTTTGTTGATTGGTGCCTAGCACCAATGGCTGGCATACAGTTGGAATCAAACCTTTCCAGATTGATTTATCTAGTGAATTAAATGTTATTCAACAGCAAGAAAAAATCCCCATCTGCAGCCAAACCCTATAATTGACTGGGGTGGCCGATCTAAGCATGCAGGTCAAGATACCACCATGTTAAAAAAATCATTGTTATTAATGTCCGCAAGTGACACAGACATTACCTAATGAGGGTGGGGATTGCTATATATAGGCTTTAGTTTATTAAGTAAACATAAAAATTTAAACAGCTGGACACTGACAGGCAGGTGTGAGGTCCATTGAGGAAGAGGAGTGGGCAAGCACCGTCACGTGCCCCGCGCAGAATGAGGATGGACAAGAGGCCAGCGACAGGCTCACAGGGAGACCTTAGTAAGTGAAAGTGAATGGCTATCAGTGAGGGAAAAAGCCAAAATTTAAAGGATGACAAAAGTTTCATGGTAAGAAATAACAAATTGGAAGAAGGAGGATTCCAAATCATATGTTAGGCCATAATATCACTATATTATCCAAATCCCATTATACAGGTCAGTCTTATTAGCAAATTAAAGATATATCAAATATCCCAACCACATTCTATTCATTATACATTTTCTATATCCTACAGAACTTAAATAATTATACATTATAACTAACTTATATGTGAAACTACATGTAAAATAAGTATGCCTTGATTAGTTTATAAGTGATTTACTAAAATCAGAAGCTAAATGTTACCCAGAAAAACAACTATAAACTTACTTGAAATTAAGGGGTATTAAATTTTATAACATTTCATTTTAGCGAAATTTTTTTATTTAAAGATTTTTTTTCAAATAATTCTTAGTAAATGTGGATAATTCTATGTCACTTCGTGGAGAAAGATCAGATGATAATAATTTCAGTTTCAGAAAACTTCACTATTAACACAGCTCAGATAAATTATCAAGTATCTGTTAAATATACTGCACATTCATTTATCATGATTATGTTAATTATGTTTAAACACAGCAGATTTCATAAATATCAAGAATTCAACTGATGTCTGGTTATTATAATTTTACTTAATATAATGTTATAGAACTCCCAACAAATCAGTTCTCTTTCTAAATGTTGCGATTTAAGTATTTTGCAGAAAATAATCACACATGTGAGCCTATGTGTGACAACAGCCTTCATGATAGATACTGTTCAAATTATGACATCGATAATGGTTTCTTTACTCAGAGAGAAAAATGAATCTAGTGATCCCTCCATATTTTAAAAACCATTATAGTATTATTCATGTCTCTTATCTGCATGTGATGTAGTTTCCTGAATGTATATTCCTAAAAACATGTAAAAAATGTAAAAAATTATGAACTAGTGTGATAGGGAGAGGCAGAAGGGAAAGGAGAGAGAGAGAGAGAGAGAAACCCTGAAACTGAAAGAACTAATTAAAAGTTGTAGGAGACAGAAGAAAAGGAAGCAGAAAAAAGGAAAGAGAAGGCTATGTATAGCTGTAGAATTGGCCACTTACCCGCCTCTGCAGCATGTGTGATGATTATGAGCTAGTGGTAAAAAATGTAAAAAATTATGAACGAGAGAGGGAGAGAGAGAGAGAGAGAGAGAGAGAGAGAGAGAGAGAGAGAAACCCTGAAACTGAAAGAACTAATTAAAAGTTGTAGGAGACAGAAGAAAAGGAAGCAGAAAAAAGGAAAGAGAAGGCTATGTATAGCTGTAGAATTGGCCACTTACCCGCCTCTGCAGCATGTGTGATGATTAATTCTGATTGAAGAACAAAGACGACTGGTTTGATGTGCTTAACTAGCTGAATTCCTAAGAGAAAAACGAACTGACAACTAAAAAGAGACTGATGATTTTAACTCTGAATAATTTGAAATATCACTAAATGTTAATAGTGGCAAAACTATTAAAAAGTATATGCTTCTTTTTTTATTTTCATTTTAAATTGGGAAAATACAGTATTTTTTGCCTTTAGTGCTTTGTATGTTATTTTTTATTTATCGAATAAATCTTGCCACAGTCTAAATCTACTAACTGGTCTTGGGTACAGGCATGTTTCCTGGTCACTACAAAAAGCTAATACAGTTTTATAGTATAAGCACACATTTCCCCCCTTTATGTAGAATATTCTGAAACGCAATTGCTAGATGTCAAAAGAACCTAAGGTTATGGAGCCAGGGAAATACACTGTGACTGCAACTCTTGACCATTATGTGCACATAAGCAGACAGCAGAGATGATGCAACTCACCTAACAATCCACTTGGTGATTATTTTTATTGAAAGAATCACGATTACTTTAAACCAGGATCCATCCTTCTTTTGACTAAAACATATTCAAATATATTGCAATGGAATTCAGCATTGAATACAAAATGTCTTGATATGAGCTAGACAGTGTAAATAAAAGCAGTTAAGTTCTGATGTAAAATAACTAAAACGTACAAGCAAAATAACATGGACTTATTAAGGACTGCTGGTTTCCAAATGCTAAGAAGTCATTATTGAAGCAGATCATCAGGCATCTTGCAAAACTAAGCTTGTGGAAATCAAGGACACAGTTTGGTCAGAAAGTTGAACAACTGAGCGCTTCCATTTCTTGATCTTGCTTTTGCGTTTCTGTGCAACTGATTTCTGTTCTTTTCTCCACACCGATTTCTTGTCACTCAGTTTATGTTGACAAAAATGCAATGAGTACCCTTTCTTTTTTAACTCTCAGAGTGACAAAGCAAGCTCCAGAAATCTATTTGAAACTTTAAATCCTTAGGGATCCCGTGGACCCATCTTTAGATGAGTTTACATCTCTCGAAAAATCAACTGCAACAAAGGGAAAAACACTGTCATAGCTAGGATCAGTCGGGTGTCATGGCAGACTGATCTGTTATGGTGGCAGTCAGTGACCTTGCAAGCATTACACCTCCGGAGAACGGCTATCGTTGCAGGGGACAGCCATCACAAGAGCTACAATGAGTGCATAGCCAGTCCCTGCAAGGGACGTACGTCTCCAAATCACGCTGTCAACTCTAGGAATACTAATTATGAGAACATTTTATCATTATTATGTTTACTACTATAGGTTATAGAAAGCAGTGTGTCAACAGAATAGCCCAAATAAAAACTATGAGTTTATAAAGATCATTTAGAAAAGTTTTCAGACAAACAACCATGAAAAGAATTAGGCATGTGATTGTCAGTATTAAGGGGTAAAATGGCATGCAATGTTATTGATAAATGAATGCTATTCTGTTGACTTCCAGAACAAGATGGCATGAGGAAGAGAGAGCAAAACCGAACTCCAGAAATGATGTATAGACTATAGAGATGTATGTGTGAATACAAAGCTGTGATTAAAAATATGAAAATACAGATTCTGCAAGAGGCAGTGACTTACATGCACACATAAAGGAATCTGCAGTCAGGACACACAGCAGTCCTGAGGCCAGACCAGGCTCCCGGGGACCATCCCAGGCGCTCTCTGCCTAGGTAGCGCAGTCGGGCAACACTGCCTCCGGGCAACACTGACATGCCACGTGGGCTCCTCACAGAAAACCAAACAGCAATCACAAAATTGTCCGAAGGAACAGGCCATCGCTTTTTCAAAAGTTCCACAAAATGAAAGCCAAGCTAATCAAAATTGAAATATATAACATAAACAAAAATAATATAGAAACATTTATGAAGAATAAATTCTGGCTTCAGTGTTATTAATAAATATGCATCACATTTATAATAAAACATCTGTGCAAAAGTAAGGATTTAGCACCATAGTTTGTGTTATAGAGAAAATAATTGTATTAAACATTTTGAAAATACAAGTAAACTCATAAATTATATGAAAATTTATACAGGACAAATTGGAAACTTTAGTAAATGAATCATAATAGTGAATGTATATGCGAAATGGCAACACTGTAAATGACACATATAGACAATTTTGAGATGATTGTGGCAAATTTTTAAGAAACAGGTATTTTAGGGAAAGATAGATTACAGGAGTTAAACTAAAAAATAATCGTATGGAGTCCTCCCTGGTGGCGCAGCGGTTTAAGGTATAGCATTAAGAATCTAAAGCCACTTCAGCATGAGTTCAATCCCCACCCCGGAGGTGACCCACATGGTGCCTCAGACCCCTCCTGACCCACCCGCTGCTCCCCTCAGCAGTGGACTTCATCAGTCTTCCTGTTCTGCTCCCCTCTCTGTCTCTGGTGAATCCTCTCACCACCCCTGCACCTTTGGCCTGTACCCCAGCTCTGTATGCATGCATAAATAAATCTTTAAAAAATAAGTATATGATTACAAAATGAGTTATATATCCTAAATACTAAACCATTATTTTATATGTAATAACTAATATGTAATATACATGAATTATAAGACTTAAATGTTTTACTAACCAGTAAGATGTTAAAGAACAATGTTTTGTGAATAATTAAAATATGTCCCAAGTAGCAGAGTGTTTCAGCATCACAAATAGTACTATTACACTGAACTAATTAATAAGAAGAAAATCCATGTCTCATCTGCTGCTTGGAGCAGCCCAGTTGTTGGCAGTATTGATTAGATAAACTGGATGCATCTACTGCAGACAGGGAGTTAGAATACTGCACCCATAAAAAACATGGCCAGTCTGAGATGGAGTACAGGGACCTTCTGGTGACCTAGGATTTCAGTTTCAATGCTATCATCTCTCTGGCCTCAGTTCCACCCAGGGCCAGAGACTGGCTTGCACGGCACAGCAGACCTCTCCTGTCTCCCTGCTGCTCCCCTCAGCAGTGGATTTCAGTAGCTCAGCCTGTTCTGGCCCCAACTCTGTCTCTGGGAAGTCCTCTCCCCCCAGCACCGCTGAAGCCCAATGCATCTATACACAGATAAGTAAAAAAAAAAAAAAAAAAAAAGATGAGTCTCCAAATAAGGGGTAGATTGAGACTGTACCCCCCAAGCCTCTCATATGTCTATACAGCTCAAGAGCGAGGAGCTTTATTTGGCTTTCTTCACAGAGGTGTTTGCCTAACAGTCTGTTTGCAAGACAGAGATAGTGCTGCAGTGGAAGCTTCCTGAAGAGTAAGAACTGCAGTCTTTGCGTTCTAAAATGCATCTGTGATTCCTGTGTCATAGCAGTGACTGAATACAAACACAGTTAAATTTACTGGTGTTAAGGTGTTCTGTATAAAATTAAAATTAATTTTAAAATCAAATCTATTTATATTAAAGCCAAACTGAAATGAGTTTTGGTTTTGTTTTGCTGAGTTTTGTATAAAACATCAACATTGATAATATCTCAGTATGCATTCAGTAATATAAAAAAAAAACATGCAGTGGCTGAGAAGTCATTATAAATCTGTGGGTGAAGTCATCAGAATAAATTAGTTTTCTGCAGGGGACAACTGTGCTCAGTGTGCTCATTCTCTGGCCTTGCTTCCTTCATACAAGTCATCGCTATCAGAAAGTAAACTGTTAGTCTATTTTCATATGTATGGTCTCCTCTACCGTAAGAACAGTTCTTAGAAGAATGAACACTTCTGAGTGACTGTTAAGTCCCTGTGCCTAAAACTGTGGCTGTCACCTAAAAGATACTAACAAAATTTGGTATTTTTCCAGTTACTTTGTCTCTGTCCTGAAGAAAATCTGTGTTAACGAAAAAGGGAAATAAAGAGATCTGATGCTAATTATACAATTTCTAAGAATTTAGCAAGTGTATTTCTTCTGTCAAGATTAAGGTGACCTTTAAAGGATCAGAACACATGTGACCTTATTCTTTCTAGACCTGAAGGTGAAACCTCTAAGAAATGTCCTTTACAGCCTTCCTACAACTTTTTTTTTTTTTTTTAGTATTTTTACAAATATTTTACTTATTTATACATGCAGAAATGGGTACAGCCAGAGGGGCAGGGGCAGTGCGAGGATTCACCAGAGACAGAGCGGGGAGCAGAACAGGCAGATCGACGAAGTCCACTGCTGAGGGGAGCGGCGGGCAGGTCAGGAGAGGTCTGCCGCGCCATGCGGTCACCTCCGGGGCAGGTGGGGATCGAACTCATGCGGAAGTGGTTTCAGCTTCTTAGTGCTGTGCTTTAACCCGCTGCGCCACAAGGGAGGGCCAGAATAAATAAATCTTAAAAAAAAAAAAATCACAAACAACATGTAGAAAAGTAAGTTTGTTTGTTTTTTCTTGAGTGTGGGGCGAGTTCAAGGAGTCCCAATAATTCTAAATGAACTCTAAAAGAATTGTCTCTTAAATTTTTGAATTGTAAAAGCATTAGGTAGTGGCAATAAGATGCATGGAGACCCAGCAGAATAAAGACTTAAGACTGTAGCAGCATGCTCATTTACACACCTTCTTTTACTGCCATTCACTGACCCATACTCCTTCACACATGCTGGGCCGAAGGGATGCTTGCGATGGTGTGCCGACAAGCGTCTCGGCAGCAAACTCAGAACGGGAGAAAAGCCACAGTTCTTGCCACTTACCAGTATGCCACCACAGCTAACAGAAAGGTGTCAAAGTCCACAAAATTGCTGAAAAACTGTCACTCTCCCTTAATTATCAGGAATAATTGAACAACCATTGTTGTGTTTGGTGAGAAGAAACAGAAGGAATTAGGCCTATAAAAGTTGGTTTAAAATGTTTGTTTCCGTATTATTGGCTTGGGACTTATTCTCATCCACCAGAAGAGATGACCACCTGTGAAACAACTGTAACATTCTGCCATTCAAGGATCTCTGCAGTCTTCTATTAAAATTGGGAGCACTTCGAAACAGAGATAAAAAAAAAAATCCCCTTTTCAATTAAAACAAAAAGAATCAAATACCTGGGTGTCAACCTAACAAAGGAGGTAAAAGACCTCTACAAAGAAAATTACAAAACACTGTTAAAAGAAATACAAGAAGACACCATGAAATGGA
>NW_004567119.1:1719437-1721632 GCF_000260355.1 Condylura cristata | reverse complement strand
ATGTAAAAATAAACTTTTTAATAAAAAAAAAAATTGGGAGCACTTCAAGGCCTTATGTTTGAGAATATGACATGCGTCCTAGTTAGCTTTAGGGATGCAATGATCAGAGAAGTAAAGATGATCTGTAGCATCTTTTCTTGTCTGAAATTGGATGAAATGTCATAGACTGGAAGAATTAGGCATTAAGAGACTTGATTTAAATTCTAATCTTGCTCTATGAATATTTGATGGCTAAACTTGCTTTAAGTCACGTGCCCTCTCATGATTAGCATTATTGTCAAGTAATTGTTACATATTTGTATGAAAGTTGTGTACTACAAAATGTGAACTACTTGTTTTCAAAAATATATTTATATGCAAAACCTTAATACTTCTTCTGGTTTTCACTTACTGAAAGGAAATTAATTTGGGAGAAGAGAGTCTGACATATTTTGGTCACAGAGCTATGGCTTTAAGAACTAGAGCGCGTTTAGAGTTCATACATCATATGACATAAAAGTTAGTCTTTCTTAAGAATTAGATTCATTCACAAAAGATGACCTTTATCTGTGTTTTTAGCTATCACCTATCTATAGACATACATTTGGACACAGATATTTGCAGCTATATATAATTTAAAAATATTTGAAGTTGTAATATTTCTTTTGAAAATTATTCTAATCATGTTACATTTTATCTTTTCATATGCTCACTTTTTTGCATAAGTTATTTTTATACAGTACCCAAGAAACTAAGATCCTTTTCTCCCCTTAAATGAGTCTTCATTAGGGAGTAATGTCTCCCGCATGGTGACTTAACCAAGATGAGCCCTCCCAGCCTTCTACACATGGAAGTAGAGAGCGGAGACTTTTATATGAAGACACTGAGAGAATAAACACAGCAGCTGCCCAGAAGTAAGGGAAATAATCAGAACAATGTTCAAAAGACAATGTGTTACATCTGCAAAATGCTCATTCAATGATACTGAGCCAGAAGGCTGATTCCAGTACAGGAAGATTTCTTTTTTTTTAATAGGATTGGAACTGTGTCAGAAACATCCTTTCATCTTAAAAATGGGTGACTTCTAAATTAAGCACTTTTTTTTATTTTACTTACTTTAACATTAAAATGATAAATATTTGTATTTTCCTTTTTGTTTCAAAAATATACACAGGATTTAAAGATCACTCTATGTGCAACTTAATTCCAAAGTTTTACTTATATAATAGTATGCAAATAAGAAATTATGTTAAAATATTTAAAGTATTTTTCTTGATTAAATTATAATTAATTTTTTCCAAAGGGCAGGAGAAAAAAAAATGCAGTGATCTCCTCTTGCTGGCTCAGTGCTGTGATTATGAAAATTTTATAAGAATGCAATACTTGCCTGACTCCTGCATGCTACTTAAACTGAGAAATTTTGGCTGAATACTGCCACCCATCATGATGACATCATGTGATCTGTTATGTAAGTAATTTTTATGCAAGCACTGGTGACAACTAATATCAATAAAATTATTATAATGTCCATAAAACACACACAGAAAAGGAGGCAGCAAGTCCATATAATTTTATGTTAAGAAAAAATATTTATATAGGGGATGATTTCAGTAAAACTCAAAGCATTGAAGTACATTATTTGCCATCCTTTGTATTAACCATAGGTACTGCATTTACAATCAACATAAACATTACTAATGAGATAAATCCTTTCCTTGTCAGAAATTCTCAAAATCGGGGAATGGATGTTATCCTTACAATACATCCCCACAGTTCAAGTGAACTATAACTGAAAACAATAAAAAATAAGTAACCGCCAAATACAGATTTACAACTAATTGAAAGGAACACCGCGAGTCAGCAGCCCCACTGGCCGGTTCCAGTCACGCAGGCCATGAGGTCGGCGGCTGCCGGCGGCCCCTCGGGTAGCCGGCCCTGTCCCGACGCCGGGTCAGAATGCGGAGGAAAACGGCCAGACCCAACGGGGCAGACACCTGCGTGTCACGTCAGTGACACGTGAGATTCTATTCAACTGTTCGGTAAAAGTCAAGGGGCCGTTCCTGGCGGGCTGAATGATCAGGCGGATGCTTTCGTCACTGTCCACTTTCAAGCCTGTCCTTTGTTCGACAGTTTAATTTTCACAGCTGACTAGTAACACCTGCATCAGCGTCTATCTGACTGTAGTAACACCTGCATCAGCGTCTATCTGACTGTAG
>NW_004567119.1:1713715-1718151 GCF_000260355.1 Condylura cristata | reverse complement strand
ACCGGAGGCGAGAAGGCTGCGCGGTCCGCGCCGCCTCTGAGTAAGGGCACTGTGGGCGCGGGCCGCAGCCCGGCCGCTCTGCCGCGGCCCCGCTCCTGCTCCTCAGACAGGCCAGGCCTTTTCTTGTCTTATTTCCTGTCTATCATATGCCTTTGGCGAAATCTGAGACTCCCCCAGTTAGAAAAACACCCTCTCCTCCTCCTATCGCGATTTGAGCTTGGGAGTCGGCAGTTACTGCACTGCGATACCAGAAGATAAGGATCGGTGCAAGTCCAAGCTAGCACACCGGGCTAATGATGAAGAAACGGAAAGTTATAAAAGATGGATTACCCCTAACTCGTACACTTTTTTTTCAATAGTGCTTTACGAAATGGATGATTACAGGATGTGACAGGGATGTTAATGAAACGTTTTAACAGAGATTGAGACCTGGAAGCTGGTGTATGTATGTGGTTCTGTCTGTATCAATTAACTTTCAATTAATCAGAGGAAACAATAAAAGCAACCAAACAACAAGTTGCACCGTGGAAGCAGTAGCCAGTAATGTCTAGTTAGTTGTGCTTTCTTTCTAACCATGATAACAACCACTTTCAGAAAGCTGATCAGAGGATCTCTGTGTGTATTAATTAAGATGGATTTATTTATGCATAAAAGAACTGGAGTGTGGGTCAGAGGTGGGTTGAGGGGGAGGTGACTCTCCAGAGACAGGGTGGGGAGTATAAAAGACAGAATTAGTGAGGCACACTGCCCAGGGGAGCAGCAGGGAGACAGGACAGGTCTGCTGCGCCATGTGGGTCACCTCCCCCTGGCTGGGGATTGAACTCCTGCCGTAATGCCTGCAGATGGCTTAATAGCGCTGTCTTTAAACCTGGGCCACCAGGGAGGCCCTGATTTATTTTTTAACTTGGACTTTTTATTTTCTTTGTGCTGATCTTGAAAACAAAGTACACATGTCAAGAAAAGCCTGATTTTACAACATAATGTATATGACTGGAATTCAGGAAATAACGAGTAAGAATTCAAAGAATAGCATATTTTAAGGATACTTAAATATCACCGATACAATTCTGCTGCCCATTCAAAATGGGTTTTCCTTCTATCTGGAATGCTTTCATCCTGACACTCTTCAAGGTTCATTCTAAAAATAAATGTCTGTTATCCCTTCAACAAAAAAGTTAATAGTACTGTGCTGATGATTTTAAACACTCCTACAAATAATGTGACATAGGTGGACAGCATCTGAAGTAGTTCTTCAGGAATTCAGCTGGCATTTGACATGTCCCTAAATGTGTCCCCTTTTAGCACTGACTTGTCACCATTTGAAGATGTGTCAGAATACCAGAAGCTATCTTGCAATAAGACACTCCACATTCAACACTCATTCTATTGTAATTCAAGTCCCTTTGTCATTTAAGGAAATTGGTATTGAATTATAGTCCTAGACTATCTCTAATGGCATGGTTACTAAAACTGATTTTTCATACATATTCATAGCTGAAACCATAAAGACCACTGCAGATTTCAAATGATGCATCAATCAATGCCATAGATTCCTGCTTAGCAACTCAGAAATGAGAAAGTGTAGCCTAATATTTTCTTCGTAAAACACTTACAGTGCAGTTCTATGCAAAATGCTATCAAAAAACAATTTGCCTTATGTATATAAACATATGTGTGTGAGTGTGTGCATGTGTGTGCACACAAAGTTGAGAAATAAGCAAAATGCTAAAAGTAACAGGTTTTATGCAGTTCTCTGCCCTTTATAGTCAATACTTTTCGAGACAAGTAATAGAGTTCTGAAGGGAAAAACTAATACAGCCCTAAGCTAGGATATTGTTGAACTTGATTGGGCCCAAAATAGTAGGTACCAATGTAATTTTGTTGTGTTCTATATCTTCTCATGATTCCTTGGTAACACATTTTTCTCACCTATCAACACTAAAACCTGAATGTAATGTACACAATTGTAGATTAAAAAGCCTGTGTTGAGACCCTCTGGAAGAAACCGCTTTATACAAAGTTATTTTCTTTTTCAAGTAGATCAACAAATACAGTGGGACTGTAGTATAATACATCAATTAAGTGACTCGCAGTACTATGAAAAGAGAAGGCTCCAGGTGTTTAACAATTTAGCCTTAACACTAATGCAATTTAATTGAGTAACCTGATTATCTTACGGAATCACACTTGAAAATTACTACTTTTTATTTCATAACACACTATGCATTTAAGAATATGATATGCATACGAACCTGCTTTAACAAACTGAAACCATGTGAATAATAAAAACATATGTAAACCTTGTGAAATATTTTCAATAACTACTTTTGTGGCTGAAGGGCTAAGAATTCATGAATACTCCATTGTAGAGGTAGATGGTTACTTTCAAAAGGGTCTAATAATTCCTACTCATGATAGCACGTGAAAGTGCGTTCAGCCTGTGGAGTTAGACATCTAAACTGACTTTTTTTTCATCCAAACTTTAACAGTATACATGCCTGCCTTTTCCTTGTCAACTACAGATACCCCCTCTGCTCAGCTCAGAAACTGTACAGCTTAGCTGTTCCAGCTCGCACTGGTCTTTGTGCTCCTTTTGTAGCTTTTCTGAGAGCCTGGAAACAACTTCAAGGCCCCAAATTCAACCACTACCACTGCATGACTAGCATCAGGCATGACAAAACAGCCCCATTCTATTTGTGCTCTGGAAGACAGGGTTTCCTTCTATGTGGAATGTCTTCAACCTGATACTCTTCAAGGCTCATTCTAAAAAATAACTTTTTCTCTTATTTGGTCACATATCCTTTCCTAGAAGATAGTGAAAGAGTAATCACAACATTCTACAAAGACATATCTCATTTATTTTGCATTGTAATTAATTTCTCAAATATACTCATAACAATTACTACATTGATCAACAAGCATTTAAATTGTCAAGAGTTTTAGAATTATCTCATATTAATTTTACAGATAAAATCCAGATACTGAAAGGTAAATTTCCCACAGTCAAACAGCTAATTAGGTTAGATTGGAATTAGAACTCACATTTTCTGGCACATGCAGGGATTTGTTTTTACGATTTACCTTTTCCCTATGTTGAGTGACATATTTCATATCACACACAAATTCGAGAATAATCAATGGCTGTCATAACATCTTCTAAACTAGTAGTCAAAAAAATTAAAATGTCAATGTTCTCCAAGAGGATGGATACCTTTCCAAGACTCTTAGACACCTTATCTTAAACTAGAGCATAGACAAACTAGATCGTAGAGAACGTGGAAAAACTGGAGCATGGAAACACTAATGATTGGTCAATTCATCCACTGGTATCACATTGAAATGCATCTCTGAATTTCAAATAAGTAAAATGTCCTTGTATCAGAATGTACCAAAAGTTGAGTGCTAAATACCTCTAAAAATTTACTATGATCATTAAAGCGAAATCACCATTTTTTTCAAGCATTATTTTTGTTTACTCAAAAGTGTACTGGATGGATTTTCCATTTTCAAATGATATTTGACTCACTACTGAAGAAAAGGAATTTCTTGTGTGTAATTGCAGTCAAAATATGTTGTCCACACAATAGGTGTTAATTTTCCAAACACATGTGGAAAATCAGAATGAAGCTCAAATACTATTAGATATGCAATTTAATGATAATGTTAGGTAATGTTATATGATGACTAAAGAAAATCTGTAGTATACATAAGATAAAATACCATGTATTTTTCAGTATCATTGTTTATGAATCAAACCCATTTAAAATGCAAGCACTTATATACTGTGATTTTGTAATGAAATTACACATAACTATATATGCAGACATGCATATATACAATTCATAAGTTCATAAGCACATAAGTTGTTGAGAAGTACCCTTAGTTGTTTGCTTTTATTCCCTTTAGAAATTTCAATTCTGCAGTCTCTGAAGAAAACATATTTCATATGTATGCTCTTTCCTCATATACAACATGTGGCAGGTTTAGGTGAGGTGAAGGTGATAGTTAAAATATCTCAAAGAAATAAACTCACACCTAAAGGAATTCCTGTGGAATTAGGTAAAGGCCAAAATGTGAAGAACTGATTCATTTTAACTAAGAGTTCAAAGTTTCTGAATACAAAATACATTTACAATAGTTTTCAGATTCATGTCAGGGTTATTAATTCAGTTGTATAATGGGTAATTGTGAAGATGTTTATACAAATTTATAAGGAACACCATTTTGCTCTTTGAATTTATTTTATAAGCCTTCATTACTCACAAGATATTCTATATTGTATTTCATTTGTTTCCATATTTGTAAGTTGTCCAAACTGTGCAATATAGTCAATACTTCCTATTATGATGGTCATTATAAACATTTCAAATTCCTTTGGCTAAATGATTAAAATCACTCTCTGCCTTCTGCTTTATGTGGCTTGTGTAGTAGAAGTA
>NW_004567119.1:1698983-1713615 GCF_000260355.1 Condylura cristata | reverse complement strand
TTAGAAATTTCAATTCTGCAGTCTCTGAAGAAAACATATTTCATATGTATGCTCTTTCCTCATATACAACATGTGGCAGGTTTAGGTGAGGTGAAGGTGATAGTTAAAATATCTCAAAGAAATAAACTCACACCTAAAGGAATTCCTGTGGAATTAGGTAAAGGCCAAAATGTGAAGAACTGATTCATTTTAACTAAGAGTTCAAAGTTTCTGAATACAAAATACATTTACAATAGTTTTCAGATTCATGTCAGGGTTATTAATTCAGTTGTATAATGGGTAATTGTGAAGATGTTTATACAAATTTATAAGGAACACCATTTTGCTCTTTGAATTTATTTTATAAGCCTTCATTACTCACAAGATATTCTATATTGTATTTCATTTGTTTCCATATTTGTAAGTTGTCCAAACTGTGCAATATAGTCAATACTTCCTATTATGATGGTCATTATAAACATTTCAAATTCCTTTGGCTAAATGATTAAAATCACTCTCTGCCTTCTGCTTTATGTGGCTTGTGTAGTAGAAGTATGATGTGTGGTGGTTCGTATTGTGGCATGTCTCTATACCTGCTGACAATAGGTGGGCCGAAGTAAGAAAAGAGTGTCTCTCAGTGTTGACAAAGAAACAGAGTATTAACCCACCTACTAAAAAGTGGGGAAATAATAGGAAGGCAGTACCCTAATGACCTGCATACGGGCCAAGGCGCCATCCTAGTTACAAGCTAATAAGCTAGCTTGCTGCTATTTCTCAAACCATAAGATGAGTAGCTCCTGGGTCCCAGACGACGGACTTTATCAGCCCCAGGAGCAGTAGTGCTGGACCCCCGTGGCCCGACAGGCATACCTTCCCCTGTTTCTGCAAAGGTGAATCAAAAGTTATCTGTGATGCAAGGAGAAGCAGGAGTTTGCACTGTAAGTGGAGGGAGCCTGCCTGCATCAGGGATGGGGAAGGTGAGGCCTTGCCTCACTGCTCAGGCACACTCCCTGGACACACAACCACGAGAAATGCTCTGGGTAAAGGCAGCCAGACACTTCCATTCTTGTTATGTCAGCAAAAATGTGATGTGAAGACCTTTGCAAAGCCCCAGGAATGGCCTAACCCGGTTTATTCATTTCTCTCAGATGGTAATAAAACTTAAAATCTGGAAATTTTATATTTTAGAATCATGAAACAAAATAAATTAAGGTCGTTTAACCTTCACAAAATAAGTTAAGGAGCTTTAAGGAATGTAAAATTAAAATTATTCTAGAGATGATCCACCAGTATTAGGGTATTAAAATCTAGGCAGAATTGTAAGCTTATGTTAGAAGAGAAAAATAGGAAGATGTAATGATCAGAAGAACCTTGTTGGTACCATTCTGAACTAAAGAAAAGAAATACAAATGCAAATTAACACTTGATGATCTAGGCCATGGTCAGCAGATAGTTAAAGGTTTAGCTTTAAATCAATCTATTTGATTTTTAGATTATCATAAAAATCTGAGGTATAAATAAGTAATTTGACGTGCTTATCCTATAGAACAGTGCGGGGGTAAAGACATTTGTCTTTTTAACAGTTTATTATAGTCTAATGCATTAGAATATGTGTTGCATATATATATATCATTTTTTCTAAAGTGATATTACTTTATTCTCTTACTGAAAAGTTTAAACAGCTTAACATCACCTCAAGGCAGCATTCTTTTCTTAAGCTATTTTCTACCAAGACACTAGAGCAGAGAAAATTAACTTTATTCAACACTTATGTCTTTAAAAGGATAATGATTTCATCTAGTTACAGCTGTCCTGAACTACTTAGCTTATTTCAAGAAAGAAATAGCCTGCTCACTCATGATAAGATAATTTGTCACCTTGGAAATTAAATTACCCATCCATGTTTACCTTGAGGAGCTGTGCTATATAATACCTACTTGCTCTATTACTACCTTTATATCAGAATGTGTTCAATTCTACAAGAACATGTGTATCAGAGCGTGCTCAATTCTACAAGAACATATAATAAGAAGGGTTCAGGGAGTTCTAAATTGAACACAAACCTTGTTCCCTAATCTAAACTGAACTTTATATGGATATACACACAGCTATATATAGCCTGATATGTGTGTGTGTGCGCACACATACATACCGACATACATATCAACTTGAGATGCCCACACTTTGTAGGGAGAGCTGAATGTATTTCAGAATTATACAATTGATGTTAGGATAATCTATTAACACATGCCAATAGAGAGAATGGTTTATTCCACAATATATTGACTGAATCTGGCTTAAAAATATGTAACACTTTCTAGATATTTATTTTTGGCTTCGTAAGTATGAAATAGAGCTATTGGAATTGTCTTATTTTATCAGTATATTGAAGCTATGTTAATATCTACATTTTTATTTTACAAGACAAATTTATTAGCATTGTAACATAAGTACCTCTGATTTTTTAAAAACATTTGTTTCTCTCTGAAGTTTTATAAAATGTTGAAAGCTTTAATTAGTCCCATTCCCTTACAATCTTGAAATTTAAATAGGAAATGCTTTTACTTGCTTATATTTTTCTATTAATGACTTTTTGAAGGCATGTAAATATCTTTCATAAATGTTTTGAAAGATCCTGACTTTTAAATTTTGTTGCAGAAATAGACTTACAGAGAACAATCTTTTAACTGAAAGTATTTTTAGTGGAAATAGGAAAGGGTGCTATAATGAATGACCTAAAAAAGGAGGAAGTTTAGCTAAGAATTATTTGTTGAGGAAAGCTGTTTCAGGTATTTCTTATGTGTGGAGATATTTGCAAGTGATGGACTGCATAAAGCTCAGGTGTGCTTACTAGGCAGTGAGTCAGGCATCTTGTTACTGAGTCAATATAACAAATACTACAAGCAAACTCAAAACTCTAAGGCTGGTTTAGATATGGTGGTGTTCTGGGCTGAATTATGTCCTTCTGAAATTCGTATGAGAAGTCCTAACCGCCAATAGCTGTTGATAGTATTTAAAGTAGAGTCCTTGAGGGTGGGGTTACTTAAATTAAGATGAAGTCATACTGGAGTAGGGTTGGCCGGTAATCCAGCATGTTTCAGATCCTTCTAAAAGGGGGAAGTTTGTACAAAGGCATAATACACAGAAGACAGTAAGAAGGTCTGTCTCGCCCACCAAGCCCGGGCAACCCCAGAGGAGCATAGGGCAGATTTTTTCACAGGGCCTCAGAGGAACCAGACCTGTAAACATGCTAATCTTGAACACCAGGCTCCAGCGCTGTGCGGCAAGGAGCTTGTTTTTAAAGCTATTCATTGGAGGCAGTTTGTTACCACAGCCCAGCCTGAACACTGTAAGCTACACTGAATCCTCACAACCATCTGTTGAAGGCAGTCTACCTGGGCTCTGTTACCCTTACTCTACATGTATCAAAATGGCTGCTCTGACAATGGATAAGGACAGCCAAGTAAAACAGCTAATACAGGGAGGACTTGAAACTAGGTTGTCAACTCAAACTCTTTGCTATTTCTTAAATCAAACTGGTGTTGTATGTTTGTTAGTATAACTATTACCTCTTGTCACCTAGATCAGAAAGTTCCCTTTGCAGACCCAGTATTCGTTCTAGGAAGATAATGGATGAGAGGAAGGCTTGAATATGTCTAATCATCTTGCTTACTGTGTTGTATTTAGATTAAAACATGGCGTTTTGGGGCCCTCCCTGGTGGCGCAGCGGGTTAAAGCACAGCACTGAGAAGCTTAAGCCACTTCCACATGAATTCGATCCCCACCTGCCCCGGAGGTGACCACATGGCGGCAGACCTCTCCTGATCTGCCCGCTGCTCCGCATCTCTGGCCTGTACCCCAGTTCTGTATGCATAAATAAACAAATCTTTAAAAACAAAACAAAACAAAACAAAAAACTTGGCATTTACTGAGACCTAATTTCCAATGTATTTCACATTCTGGGAAAGGAAACACTAAAGAATGTGAGGATGTGAGTGGTTTTGCCTCTCAACTGTTATAATTTCCTCCATAATCAATATAGTAGAGCCATATTTAAGTAGAAAATATGAACTTTGTGCTTAAGACAAAACTGCTCTCCACAATCTACAAAATCGGGACTTCAGAAACAGAGAACTCTGAGTCAATGCTCTTGTTTGTGGCAAATTCTGGAAGACAAAACCACCCAAAGAAAGAAGTCTTGGTGGGTGGTTGAAATTTCTTTACTATCGCTCTCTGCTTATTTCATAACATTTTATTCCCCAAAGTAAACAAATAATATCTTGCATAAATATTTCTGTCTATAACTTAAAATAGTTTCCCAACAGAAATTCCAACAGTTAATTTGGGAAGTCTTCATGAATGTGTAAAGATGGAGAAAGGGAGCAACCTTTAAAGAGGAGGAAATGGAAAGATGTTACAAAAGATGGGAACTGGGAAAAGGCCCCGTCAATGACTAGGGTCACTACACTGGTAATAAGAGAGTTCACTGCCCAGCAAAGATGAGAAAAAATAATATATATATTTTTTGAAAGCTTGGCTATAAACAAAAAGAAGTAATATAATTGTAGCTAGAAGGGGACTTTCACTTATGTTTACTGACATATTGTCTTGAGTGAGTGAGATCAAAATTGCTTCCTTGTAAACTGAGTATAATTATTCTTAGCCCCCAACCCCCACATACACACGTACTAATCTCAGTAATAGGATCCACTTGGACCTACCAATGTGACATGAAGATGGATTTAACATGAAAACATCTGACAAAAACAGCACCAAAATAAAACAAAACAAAACAAACAAACAAACAAAAAATCCCTCACCGAAATGCCTTTAGCTAACTGAAACAAAGCCTCCTGCAAACAGCTGTCTGAGCACCTTCTCAGGAGGTTCTCAGCTAGCACAGAGTTGGCTCTGTAGTGTAAGAGAAACTAAACATAGAACGTTCATACCTTCACTTTCCCTCACACCCCACTTGTCCACTTGGTTCTCACCACTTTATTTCTCATGAAGTCTGAACCCCTTTTGTATTAATGTAATAAAAAAGCTGACATCTAAGTATCCAGAAAAATGCTTCTTTGTATATCACATGCATGTGAATAAGTTTTATCTTTTTTCCCATTAGTATTCCTTTTGAATTTTGCCCAAAAATTTCAACTGTAGGCCCTTAATCACAGAAACTAAGTTGGTGGGAGGGAAAATTTTTATTTCTTGCCAGCGCCAAATCTATGGAAATTAAGTAGTAGCCATTAGTTTATTTTACTGTTTCAAGTAAAACACATCGATTCTCACTTTTTGCAGAGAATAGAAGTTTTGTACAAATAGTAAAAGGAAATTTCCTCCTCCTAAAGAAAATACTTTCCCCAACAACTAAGTAATCAGAATAATAAATCTAATTATGGAAAATTTCCACAATAAATTATTTGTAATTTATATCATGCTTTCAAGGTCAAAATATCTCACCAATTTTAAGAAATGTTGTATTCAACTTCTTGCTTTTTCCCCACACTTTATGTCTTAACTTCTTGAACATAATCTCCACTAGTGAGCTCCCATCCTTACTTTCCTCTCAATCCATCCACCCACTGCGTTTTGTCCTCTGTTCCTAATTAAAGCATTGAAATTGCCATCACTAGTGTTGCTCAGATTTTAAATAAAGAAAAAATTAAATTGTTTCTCTCAGTTTAAAATAACACTTGCATTTTTATTCAGTTCACATCTATGCTCTTTTGACATATGTAAGTTTCTATTTGTTCCTAATAAAATGGCCTATATTTTTACCTTAAAAATAAAATCAAATTACCAAAGTTAATGAAAAGTTGCTCTTACTTCCAAGTCCAAGTAATCTTTTGTGAACATTTCTTGACCTCTTATTTTTAATTTAAAAAGTTACATGTACATTAGAGCTTTTAATAAATACACAAAATAAAATGTGAATCACTCTTCTTTTCAAATGCACACAACTATGTGATCTCAAATGTCTAAATGTGACTCAAGCACTTCCCTGTGACTCAATTATTGGCTGGTGGCTGCTGTCACTTTATTTTCATTATAACGTCCTTTTCCTTGAACGACTCCTTTCCCTCTGCTGTGCAGAGCAGGTCTTACCTCCTTTTCTTTTTTGAACATTTCTCTGATTTGATTATATTCAATCTACTATTTTGACAAACCTGCTTTTGTTCTGTGTTTTTTACATATTTTCATTTTATGTTGGGTACTTGACCTAGGATACTTCAGTTCTGCTTATCTCTCTGCAGACTAACCTTGAATAGGATTATTTTACTTTTTCAATTCAGCTGAGGACTCATAAACCCTATTTCCAATTCAGAAACACCTCCGTGTTTTGTTCCATGCCCAACTATCTATATGCACATTTCACAACCTGTACGAACACAACACCTCCAGCCCTCAGCTCATTTTGACCCTGGACAAGCACCACCTGCCTTCTTCAAAATCACAGTAAAGGTATCTGACATGTGTCTAATGGCTCAAGCCAGTCACTTGTTAGCTGCTGATCTTTCTTGTCACAAATATTATCCTAAACATTATGAATTGCCAATCTTGATATCAGTGTTTTTATATTCAAAAGGTCATGCTCACAGTCATAGTGCAGACTCCTAATTTCTTCATTGTTTTTGCCACAAAATATTTACCAAAATAATACAATACCAAAATGCTAGTTGAATAATGCTTCTCCATCTACCTAGTGTTTGGCATTAGGAGGAGGATAAAATCCAACTCTCATCTGCATACAAAGCAGGGGCGATCTTGCATTCTCCTCTAATTTTCTTTGAAGGAGCCACATGTCTCCGAGACAGTACAGCATTATTAATAAAGAGGCCATTTCTGTGGTCAGATTCTCTGCACTTCCCCTGGTGGCTCTGGTGCATTATGGGAAGAACAGTGGTACCTGTCTTACAAAATTGTGAAAACAATGTAGAACTCAGAGCAAATACCAGATGCTACCACTTATCAGTTCCTTACCAATTTCTTCTAAAGATTTATTTATTTATGCATACAGAGCTAGGTACAGGAGAGAGGTGCAGGGGCAGTGAGAGGATTCACCAGAGACAGAGCAGGGAGCAAAACAGTCCAATCCACAAAGTACACTGCTGAGGGGAGCAGCGGGAGGATCAGGAGAGGTCTGCCACGCCATGTGGTCACCTCCGGGGCAGCAGGGATCGAACTCATGCCCAAGTGGTGTTAGCTTCTTAGTGCTGTGCTTTATACCGCTGTGCCACCAGGGAGGGCCCACCTTACCAATTTTTATCTTATTCTTTTGTGATTTTTGCATTTCTTCAGCAAATAATTTTCAGGTATACAGTGTACCAAACACTGAATTATGAAATTAATGAAATTATGTGATAAAGTCTGTTTCCAACAAAAAGTGTCTAGTCTTGAAAATATTTTTTAAATTATTTAATTACGCAAAGGCTTATTTAATTATACAAAGACTGATTTAATTAAAGCTGTGGTAAACTTACTAAAAAAAAAAAAAAGTGGAATCAATTACATGAGACTCTGACCTGAAGGAGTGACAAATACCTGTGGTTTAAACCATGAGCCAGAGCTCCCTAGATGAGTGCACTTTGGAAAACAGAGGAAATTGTAAGAAAGCAAACTATCGATTCCCCTTCCCATGCAAACTGTAAGACCTTGGGTAAGTTATGCAACTTCTACTTAAGCTTGCAAATCTGTAAACCAGTAATAGCAACTGTGCCTCATTCACAAATTTGCTGTGAGTAGTAAATGTGTTAATTCAATTAAATAGTTGGCAGCCCTGGCACCTGGTAAGCACTTTCTGGGCGATTGTCAATTATTAGAGAGCATCTGCTTTACAAAAAAATGGATTTTCTTAATTTCTGATAGTTTGAGCTTTTTAAAATAGCCATTCCCAAACATGCACTAACTATCCTTATCATTTTACTTTGGGACATAAGCCTTCCAAGAACTCAAACATAGATTACAAATTACCCTTTCTTTCTACTCTTTGTCGTTTGAATCTGAAAATAAATAATGATATTCTCCTTTAAAGAAAGAGCCCCATTTGTAGTCAGTATTAACATTTGATCCAGTAAATCTTTGAATGTGAAGCCACAAAGGAGACAAAGGAGAAAGTTGTTTTTCTGTTTTTTTAATTTGTTTATCTACACATACAGAACAGGGGTGCTGGCCAGAGGTGCAGGGGTGGTGAGATGCTTTACTAGAGACAAGAGTGTGGAGCAAAACAGGTACAGTGTCAAGGTACACTGCTGAGGGGGTGGCAGAAAGGTCAGAAGAGATCTGCAACGTTATGCTGGTCAGCTCCCTGGCCTGGGGTCAAACTTGCACTAAAGTGGCAGAGGCTCGCTGCCCAGTGTGGTGCGTTAATCTGCTGCACCCCCAGGAAGGCCACACTTCTGTCACAAGGGTAGTGTGCTTCTTCTGTTTTATACTGATGATCAACTTTTTTTAATTCATGACTAAATGACAAGTCTGTATAAATTCTGTCCTAATCTGGGTCATACTTGTCTCTTAATTTTCTGTGTACTTAAGTAAATGTTTTTTAAAAGTCACCAAAGGGATATCAAGCTAAATAAACTGGCAATGTAATTTACTGTTGTCCTCTCTGTAAATGGTATCACTTATGGCTTTCAGCTTCTGAGGAACAGTGATGTCACTTCAAACTTATGTGTTTAAATGCTTTATTTTCAGTGGGTTAAGCATCATTTAGCTTTTTATGTTCATATACTATTAGAAATTAAATATCTATAAAGAGTATCTTCATGCAAAAACCGTCTCTTTCTGAAAAATAGGGTATTTCAGTTTCTAAGTTCCCAAGATGAGATTCTACTCTCATGCCATCTGGCAAGATAATAAGATAACATCTAAAATCAATACTTTAATCTGATCCTGGCTAAAAACTGGCCTCAATGAGAATTAATGGCATATGGCTAAAGCTTAAGAAATAAAAAGGCTAATGTTACTTTTAAAAAATGAGAATTTAAAGGAAAAAAGTAGGGCTTAGGTTTTATGACTTTTTTTTAAAGAAAGAAAACAAAGTATAAAGTGTGATTGTCTTCATAGAAAAACTGGACTGCATATGATTAAAATAATTCTATGAAAACCTATTCTCAAATTCAACTTGAAACAGTATAATATTAAATAAGTAAATAAAGTGATATTTTAATTAATAAAAATAAATTAGAGGCAAATGAAACAATAAGCTTGGGATAAACAATGCAATTTTTTTTTTTTAAAGATTTATTTATTTGCATACAGAGCTGGGGTACAGGCCAGAGGTGCAAGGGTGGTGAGAGGATTCACCAGAGACAGAGTGGGGAGCAGAACAGGCAGATCGACGAAGTACACTGCTGAGGGGAGCAGCGGGCGGGTCAGGAGAGGTCTGCCACGCCATGTGGTCACCTCCTGGGCAGGCGGGAATCGAACTCATGCGGAAGCGGCTTTAGTTTCTCAGTGCTGTGCTTTAACCCGCTGCGCCACCAGGGAGGGCCAACAATGCAATTTGTAAGCTTCAAAGTTAATTATAGAACAAAGGATACTATGAATGGCCATCAAAAATGATAGCACAGACATTCAAATCTGTGATTCATTGCAGCAGACATTTTAACTTGAATGTGAAATGGAAGCATGTATTAAGATAGCGTCCTTACGTATGGATTTTACTCTTCCCAAACTATGTGTTTTTAGAGGATGGGGTGTGATTGGAGTTGGTATTTTTCTTGGTCACACTGTCGTTTAGAATAAACTAGGATGTTAATTCTGGATTTATTTTTAGTCTGTTTTGATCTTTTATATTTTCGACATTCTGCAGTGGTCTCTGTAAATGAAAAGAGGGACTTTTGTTATTAACTATACATTTTATGGCTGTTCATTAGTTCAGACTTGCTGTTTTTGTTTTTTAGACTGTTTATACCCTAAGCTTTGTTCACAGTTTTATATGTTAGAGAAGTTTTAGGTTCACATCCAAATTAAGCAAAATTAAGGTTCCCATGTAACCCACGCTCCCACCCATGCAGAGCACCCCATTAGTGGCGCAGTTGCTGTAACTGGTAAGCCTCCATCACACACTATCATCACCCAGATCCAGAGTTAACATTAGACTTCACTATTGGCCTTTTTCATGTTCTATTTCTAAATGGGATAGGTTTTCTAAACCATACAAAGTATAACTGCATGTATGCACCATTACAGTGCCACAGAGCTTCATTTACCTAGAAACACTGTGTTCCTCTTACTCCTCCCTCCTCCCTCTTGGGCCTCTGGCAATCTCTTTTACTATTTCCATCTAATAGAAATTATATAGTGTATAGTCTTTTGAGATTGGTTCATTTCACTTTTTCCCCTTGTTTTTTTTATGACAGCATTTTTTAATGTTGCATGTTATTCTATGATAAGAACATACCATAGTTTATTCATCCTCTCACCTACTGAAGGAGATACTGGTTGTTCCCATGCCTTGACAATTGTGAAAAATGTTCACCTAAACATCCACATGCAGGTTTGTGTATGGGCATACATTTTTTTGCTTCTGTGGGTAAATGCCAAGGACTATCATGTTGGACCAAATGGTGAGACTGTTAATTTATAAAGAAATACACATTTGTCTTGCAAAGTGTTTCTATCATTTTGCTGTCCCACCAGCAAAGAAGGAGGGTTCCTGTTACTCTCCGTCCTCTGCAGCACTTAGTGATGTCAGTGTGCCAGGTTTTGGTCCCATTAGAAGCCATGTATTGGTGTCTCTTTGTTTTTGTTTGCATTTCTTTGGTGACATATAATGAGGAGCCCCTTTTCATTTGCTTATGTGTTTTCTTCATATATATATATATATAGATAGATAGATAGATAGATAGATATATGTATATCTATATCTATCTATATATATATATCTATATGTGAATTCATGTTGAAATTGTAGCCACCAGTAAGAATAGGTATTGGGAAGTGTTTAGGTCATGAAGGTATTACTTCATACATGGGATAAATACCCTTATAAAGAGCCCCCACAGTACTCTTGTCTGTAACACCAAGGGTTGAGAGCAGATGTTTCTAAACCACTAGGAAGTGGGTTTTCATCAGACCCCGATCCACTGGTATCTTGACCTTGGGCTTTCCAGTCTCCAGAACTGTGAGAAATAAATATTGTTTAAGTGACCCAGTTTATAACAGGCTATTGTAGCAGCCTGAACTATATAGATTAAGACCCGTCTTAATCTGTTTTGCAGCTCAAGTGTTCGGCTAATATTATATCTCTTTTATGAGATTCTGCCAATGGCAAACACTTGTTTCTTTTCTGAAACTATGTTTCTTCTTATAGATTTCTAGATTAATATCTTTACCTCACAGCCCAGCAAAGAATCCACTCTCCTGACTTCTGATTTCAACTGCTGTCAGAAGATAGCATTTGGTCTGCTTATAGCCACTTTAAAGACAATTCGCTTTTTCTGGATAGTTCTCACTGACTGCGTTCTCAGTGTTGCTGTTCCTCTGCTGGTCTGCATTATCACTAGGGTGTGTTTAGGCTGCAGCTCTTGTTTCTGACTCTGCTTGGAATTATATGGAATACCTGAATTTGTGGGAGGTTATTTTTGTGTTCAGGGTATCTTCACGTATTGTCACCGTGTCACCGTTGTATTCTCTCTTATTTTCCTCCCAAATATGAAATTAAGTATATTCTGGTGATTATTTACATATTTTCTCAGTAATTTATCCATTTATAGTATTTGAGACCTGAAATGATGCTCTTAAGAAAATGTCTCTACCATTAATAGTGCTTTCTATTAGAGTGCCTATGTTTTCGGGGAGAAAACCTCTAATAATACTATAAAAATAAAGAAAACTCAAATGATACAATGTATGGGGTATGTAATTACAGACTGCTATAACCAGGGAAATCAGTCATTGAGATATTATGATCCATTTGTATCTGTGTAGATAGTTATCAGAATTGGGATAGGATGCAGGCTACCAAGTGCTGTGTAAAAATGTCTTGATTGTGTTGAGAAATCCTTACACCCAGTGACATTTATAGTCAGAAAACTTCTAGCACTGTTTTGTATTGGGCAGAGACCTCAAATACAGGCAGGATGTGGACAGGTTTACAGCAGGAAAGGAGATGCCCATTTCAGGAATGCCCCACTGGGGGCAGTGCGCACAGAGAGCTGTAGGTAGGCGACGGGACCAGGGCACACCGGTTGGGGTGCACAGTGGCTTTTTCGGGTTGCTTCAAGATTGGGAAAAGAAGCAAAAATTAAGAGCCCTAGCTCCACAGGGCTGGTAGATACAGAGGTCATGGTTTACTTTCCTTGACGGCTGCCAGGGGAAGTGCACTAACTTCCTGGCCAGCTATGCAGGGAACATTCTGGCTTCCTTATTTGCATACAGAGCTGGGGTACAGGCCAGAGGTGCAGAGTGGTGAGAAGATTCACCAGAGACAGAGCGGGGAGCAGAACAGGCAGATGGACGAAGTCCACTGCTGAGGGGAGCAGCGGGCGGGTCAGGAGGGGTCTGCCTCGCCATGTGGTCACCTCCGGGGTAGGCGGGGATCGAACTCATGCGGAAGCGGCTTTAGCTTCTTAGTGCTGTGCTTTAACCCGCTGTGCCACCAGGGAGGGCCCCTGTTTTATAATTTTTATAAGCATTATAATCTTTATGTCTGAGCCCAAAGCCCTCTTTTGTATTCAAAAATATTTGAGTACAGCTGTATCTGATGTACCCTGATAACACCCAGCATTTGTGGATGATGTTTGTGGAATTCAGCTTCATCACATTTGCAAATATATACTATACTTTATGTCATTTTTATATTCATAATTTTTGATATTTCCTAAAAGTACAACTTCCAAATAAAAAAGCCTTAGACCCAAGTTATTGCGTACAAATAGTTGACTTGTGTCAATGGAACATTGGGGCAATTTATCTTTATGCAAATAACAACAAAGAAAGAAATTGGATTCTGAATTCATGATTTTGATTTGAAGATATGTCCATACTTAAACATTTAAATGGGAAGGCGAGATAATACAGGAGTGACAAGGTATCTATTAAACACATGTCCCTGAATTTGGATCACATTAGTGAGTGGTACAGTCTAGGATTAAGATTTGAAGTTTGTCAACATTTCAAAGTTTGACTGAGAAAAAAAAATCATTTAAAAAGAGAAAAAAAGGTCTGTGAAAATCAATGTAATCTCTCTGCATTGCTTAAATTCACCTTTAAAGTAAAGGGATCCCTTGTTTGAATCAAACATTTCAATGGGTTTTCTCTGTTCAAAGTTAAATCAAGATCCTATTCAGGAATGTTCAATAGGGTTTTAACTGTTCTGCATAATAATTTAAAAAGATTTCTTTATTGTGGCCCAGTAATAGGTAACATCTTTCAAATGTGATTGCCTTTAGCAGCTTTCTGCCCTTGATATAGACTTGTACTTTGATGCCTGTGTAAATTGTTATTAGAAGCAATTGTGTTCTCTCCAGGAGGTCAGGAGCAGGTCCACTGGCAATGGGGCCTATCTGGGATACATATCACTGGGGGACATGCAGCTGACCAGAGTGGTAATGTCAAGCTACCTGGACTTTTCTACTGGACTCCTTATGTGGCACTCTGGATTGAATTAACTCAGACTTTGCAAAATGCACCATTGTCAGCATTCTTTTTTGGTTATTTTTTTTTTCCTGCCAAAAGAAGTGACCATTCCACCTTTCAAGTAAGACACAATTATGTCTCTAATTGCCTTGCAAGGAGACATTTGTTAATGGCACAGTGTAGATGAGATTAGAAATCTTTCTATTGCAGTGGTAGGTAAGAGGGTGCTGCAGACTGTTCAGGGGCTCAGTGAAAGGTTTCTTAAGAAGAACTGACTTTTAAAATGAGGGTTTAGCTAGGAAAAGAGTAGGTGATCTGTGGGCAAGATTTCCAGCTGAGGCAACTGTACACATAGATGTCACAGGTGAGTGTGCTAATAATATGCAAATCTAAAGTTTTAGAATTCAGAGGTAAAACAAATATAGCTAGCTTATAGAAGGGAACACATGAGGCCATAGGAACAAGAAGAAGAGTGTGTTGAATGGATTATCTAACTAGACCCTGAGTTTGTCCTGTCTGTCTGGGGTGAGGCTAGGATAAGCTGAGCAGCCCCCCAGTCCAAGTGTCTCTGTGACTTAAGATAGCAAAGATTTATTTTTTGATTATGTTAGCGTCTGTGATTGTTCAGCAGGGATCTGCTCACATATCCATTCCCAAATACAAGACTACCTCACATAAATCAAAACACAGTCCTAGAAGGAATGGAGCTGGAGATATTTGGGGACAACTTTAGTGGCCATTACAGAGTACTATTACAGAACATAGCAGGTACATTCAGAGTGGAGGAATCTGATGGTGCTTAGAAGTCTTTAACTTAAATCAGAATTTGTTTTCTTCTTTTCCAGCCCTGTTTTGATCTTATTCTCTTCTCCCCACCCCCTCAAGAAGGTCTCTGGTTTATAGCTGCTTGTTTATTTTAGTTTTTACTTTAATACAATTACTTTATTTTTTTCCTGACACCTTACATTCTTGCTATGAGTGAAACTATCAATAGTTTTATTTTTCTTTCTGGCTTATTTCACTAAGCATGATCCCTTTCATTCTCATCCATGTTGTACAAATGGCATGAGCC
>NW_004567119.1:1648316-1698802 GCF_000260355.1 Condylura cristata | reverse complement strand
TCTCTCTCTCTCTCTCTCTCTCTCTCTCTTTCTTTCTCTCTTTCTTTCTTTCTTGATTGCTGAGTAGTCATCCATTGTGTGTATGTACATATGTTCTTGGTCAAGGCATCTATTTTGGGGCATTTGGGCTGTTTCAACATCTTCCCTATGGTAAGCAGAATGGGATTTATTTTGATTCAAAGACACATTCACCAAAATAACACACAGTCTGCTGTCACTCCTCTGATATATGGTGCTAGATTAGAGAGGGGAGCTATATAATGCAGATTTAGAGAGGAGGACACAGGGAGATACAGCAATGAGGGCTCTTCCGTGGAAGCAGCACAGAGGTTTATAGCTCTTCGTGCCCCTGGCTCTGCACTCTGGGGAAGAGTCTTCTTTTCTGTGCTTGCAACTGGGCACATCTGAAATAAAAATTAGATACTATGCCATCCTACAATCGGTCAGGGCTCTCAACTTTTTTCTTACCTATAGGATTGTAGGAGTTTAAGGAGCATTTCAAACCTCAAACAGTCAAAATAAATTTATGTCCAGGACAGCTCTGTTGAATGGAATGTAACATAGGTCATGAAGACAATTTTATGTTACTACACATTTTAGAAAGCTTAAAAGAATCAGGTGAAATTAATGTCTGTAATCTGTTTTGTTTAACCTAAATATGTAAAACATTCTATTTAATTTAGTCAATATGTGATCATTAGTGAAATACTTCAGATATCTTGTACAGATATTTCATTTTTATTATTTCATATTAATGTTTTAAAGATTGGCTTATATACTGCAGCACATTTCAATTCTGACACTAAATTCCAAATGGCTGATAAATGTAACCCTTTTCGACAGTAAAATTGTGTTTTGCAGAAAATAATCCTTAACATGAATATGTGTTTAAGTCACTCAAATAAAGTCACTGCTTCAGTCACACTAACAGTACCCCACGCACACCACGCCAAGTGGGCACACACTGGGGGGCAGCGCCCAGACCCGTGGCAGGATGTTCTCCTGACAGCCTGGAGATCTTGTTAATCTGAGCTATTCTTTCTGAGGTGCTGATGCACTCATAGTCTGCTGTTAAATGTTCCTTCCTCTAACCTCTCCCTTGGCTAGCCTAGATTATCTCAGGAAATACACCCCTACTTTCCTTTCGCTGTTCTGTTTTACCCAGGGAAAGGTTTACACAGAATACTACCTACATCTCTTTAGATGCTTTCACAAAACATGTAGAAACCATAACACTCATTTTGAGTCTTGCAGCAAGGATATATTCTAATTAGCCTTTATCACTTAAAGGCCTCTTCTTTTGGCATTTACAAGCTGGTGATAAGAAACATCTGCCTCTTCCAGCCCTAAAGTCTAAATTTTTGGATTCATTCTATACTCTTCTGCTTACTACTATTCAGATATTTTCTCTCTACTGTAGTGATTTGTTAACTATAGCCTACATGCATCATTAGCATTCTGTTTTCCAACCTTTACTTCCTAAATTCTTAAGTTCATAAAAATTTGGTTATTTTTTTTTCTATCATATAATTTAGCAGGTGGAATTTAGCCAATGGGCCACTGCATAATATGGACTGTCATCCTTTTAATTTACCATAATAATGCTTTTGCACCTGCAGCCAACCCATAAGCTAATGCTGCATGTTAACATTAACTACCTTCTTTTTATTACAACAGACTAACTTTCCATATAGTATCAACATGCCCGCATCTCAAAGGCTTAAAACAACAAAGGCTTAAAACAACATTTGACTCAGGCGATTAGTCTTCGGCAAAGCTACTCAAGCATTTTATTTTTTTTCATAACCATTTAGAAATTAAGGCTGAAGCAATAACTGCAATCTCAAATATTTCTTGATGTTATACCAGTGAAAAAGAATAATGTATTTCAAGCCAGCAATTAAATTCTCTAACTAGGAAGAGACAGATAATTTCTGCTCACAGTTCTTTGGTCAGAACAAGGGGGTTCTCACATGTGATCCTCACATATAGCCAGGAGGAGAGCCAGAAGTACTTGGTGACTAGTATTATTAAAATCAATATGGAAATTTATGGTAATAAGATTCAGGAGAAGGAATAAAACTATCATATAGATGTCCATGAGTCAAATATTACGGAGAAATGACTGGGCGGGAACACATTAATGGGATCAATTAGACAAGATGAGTTTAAAAAGCATAATGGTCTTTTACATAACAGTAAAGATTTGCAACTGCTGCTGAGTAAGACTGACTTCTTTCTCTCTTCATCACACTTATAACCTGGCTATTCTGATGGTGTATGAATGTAAGTAACATTTTAGGAGATTCAGAAGACTTAATGGACACTGTTATGCTACAAACTTTACTGAGTAGGTTATTGGTAATAGGAAGTTTCAAAGGACATCATAAGGTGCAGTTTGTGTGAAGGGCAAAGTGGAATGATTAAAGTGAAAAAACAAGCACAGATGAGTCCCTGCACTTTTGTTCAGCGTTCAGAAATATCCTTGAAGTGAGCTGATCCTAGAGTTCCCACATACTAATAGTGAAAAGAAAGTAAATACATTATAAAGTTCATGAAACTTACATGAAGCTCTTTATCCTGGTTCCTGACTCCCTTGAGAAGATCAAAATACAGGATCCTTTTATTAATCCTGTCAATTCCTTTCCTTTTTATAAACCCACAAAAAGTTAATGATCTCACCCATCTGATTGAATGCATCCACCAGGGCATCATTTACCATTAAGTCGGCACCAGATTTCAATCAATATATATTTCACGACAATTCAGTGGTAACCTCCACCAGGAAACTTTTCCTGACTCCACAAGTCTGAGAACCATACCTCTCTGTGTCTGTGAAGCTCTGTGGGCTACATAACTCATCTGCTTCCTTTGCTTGTGCTACAATTCCGTCTGCTTTCGGCACAGCAGCCATTTTACAACGGAAGTCAGAGAGTCAGTTCGCTACTCGAACACCTGTGACGGCTTCTATTTCAACCCAAGCAAATGTCTCACAGTTGTCCTGGAGTATATATGGTCTGATTTCCTTCCCCAGACCCAACCCTCATTCTCCTTTATTTACCCTTCCTTTCCGCCCCCCCACCCCCAAGTATATTCACAAGGTGGGCTTTTACCTTAAAATATATATACTCCTTGTTCCTAGATATTCTTTCATGGAATACCTATATATCTATCTATGTTATGCACTACAAGCTTTGCTAAAGTATTCCTTGTCAAATAAGCTTTACAAAATCAATTTAAACCGCCAATTTAACAACTATGCTTACAGTTCTTACCGGATTTTCATATGCAATGTATTATTTAATTTATTATTTTCCACCTATGAGGTCAACGATCAGACCAAAAAGACAAGAAACTGTATGCAAATGATGACACATTTTCAAATTCAATATTTGCAAAGAGATTATTATAAGGGTGATGTTTTAAAAGTAATGCACTGAACATGGGCACCATTGCGCCTTTCTTTCCCCCAACCCCCACCAGAAAAAAGAAAAAAAAAAAGTAATGCACTGATATTGTTAGTAATATAGAAACCTAGGACATTTTTATAAACCTTAAAGTACAAGTTAACTTTTATTTAAGATACAGATGTTGCACAAGAAACAACACAATTGAATTTCCCAATTTACCTTCAGTTAGCTCATGTACAAGACAGGTTGTATTTGTTAAATTACATCCACAAAATTGTAATCCTGCTTTAATTCACTTGTTTTCATTGTTTGGTTTAACTACTCAAGAGTATAAATGATGCTCATTAGACCTGTCTTCAGAAAACCCTAACATAGAAAATTTAATCACATGCAGTTTCTCAGTAATTGCTGATTTACTGCTTTCCTTCCTCCTTCGAAGTCACACAAACATGGTCAATTCATTTTTTGACAAAAAGCAAGAGAAGTGTGGCACATATAGTACAATCTGTTACAAAGAGGAACTGGAACAGTCTGATTTCCATATAAAAATAAGGAAATGAAAATCTGTTTCTCAAATGTACACCTCAAGCTTTATTAAAAATATTTCCAATAATATCATAAATCTAATTGTAAAATGCAAAATATAAAAAAATTAGCAGAAAATATGTCAACAATCTTTTGGTGTTGAGTTGGAAACATGTTTTTAGACACAAGCTACAGGATCTATAGCCTATGATACAAATTTAGAAATTGTTTTGTTTAGAGGATTAACATATAAAAGCACAAATAAATATTTTAAAAAATAGCATTTCTTATACGTGACTTGTATCTGGAATATATTAAAAGTCTTAAGTTCAATGTAAGAAAATTAAATAATAAAATAATAATAACTATCAAGAGTTCTGAACATAAACATCACCAGGAATGATATACAGAGGGCAAACAATATATCAAGATGTTCAATATCATTAATCATTAGAGAAATACATTATCACCAAACTAGACACACCTAGACACAAATGAGAATAAAAGGTGAGTGCCAATTGCCGAGTCTGGAAACAAATTTAGAACTGGAAAGCTCACAGAACTAGTCAAAATATCAAATGTCACAGTCATCATTGGAAAGGTATTTTTTTTAAGATTTATTTATTTATGCAAAGAGAACTGAAACACAGGCCAGAAGTGCAGGGGCAATAAAAGGGTTCACAGAGACAGAGTGGGGAGCAGAACAGACAAATCGATGAAGTACACTGCTGAGGGGAGCAGTGGGCAGATCAGGAGAGGTCTGCTGCACCCTGTTGGTCACCTCCAGGGCAGGGAATGGAACTTGCACTGAAGCGGCTATGGCTAGCTTGCAATGCTGTACCTTAACCCGCTGTGTCACCAGGGAGGGCCAAGAGAGGTAATTTCTTATAGAGTTATACATACACTAACTATATAACAGTCATCTCAATTCCATATCCAAAGGAAATGAAATCTATGCTTGCACAGATACCTGTGTGTATGCAGTAGTTTTATTCAAATAATCATTAAAAGACCCAAATGTCCCTCATCTAGGAAACATATAAACAAATGGTCAAACCTTTATTATGAAATGCTTCTTAGCAATAAATGATCAATATATACAATAAATTATGCACAGCCTGAGATTTCAATTATTTTTCAGAGAAGACATAAATGACTCAAATATTATCATGAAGTCAATATTATATTTTGAGGAGACACTGATGTGGAAATGCAGTTGTGTAACTACTGCTAATGAACATAAAGGCTGTTAATACGTTCAATATTGTTTAACTCTTTGGTTAGGCAATAATACTTTTAATTCATGATTTAAAAATATATTAACAGATACTGAAATTCTTAAATTATCCATAACAGAGAATCAGTTTCCTATATAACAGTCCGTAGGTGCTTAGTAGAAACTAAATCAATGAGCAATTTTAAATTAATTTAGAAATCTACATAAAGCTAAGTGAAGGATATTTCTCAAGGGTTGATTAACATTCTACTTTAAATCAGTCTCTATTTATCTGCATATTTTAAGTGATAGACAAAATATAATTGTCTATAAAGTTACATAATATTGTAGCGGTACAAGTAAACTAACCGCACCATATGACATATCAGAAGTGGCTGACTATGGAGATACTCTAAGTACCATCCGGAATAAAATCAACAACCATAATAGTAATAACACCCATCACTTAAAGCCCCTAAATCTTCTCTTAGATTCAGATTTAATATGTGTTCTCATCAACAGAACAGGAACCTGGTGTCTGCTGGGTAAGAAATTCTGTGTAAGAGGGACATATATAGTATATCTAATATCTTAATGTAAAGCATTTATTGTCTATGCTTAAAGTCTGGAAACTGAGATGAAGAGCTTGTTTTTTTTTTTTTTTTACCCAAAACTCATATGGCTAGTAAATGTTTGAGCTTAAAATCCACATGGTAGTCTTACTCATATCTTACAGACCATCCACTTCCTAATTTAAACTCTGAACAATAGCTGCACAATGTCTCAGCAAACCTATTTTGTCCATTTCATACTGTTTGGAAAAGAAGGACAACAGAGGACAGTAACTGAACCTCTTACAACCCAGGTAAGAATTCATAATGATTCAAGTGATTTATAACTTTTTGATTAAATTGTATTGGCAAAATTTAGGTATAATCTATACCTATATTTCCATAAATTAGGTAGACTATATATATGTAATACAATTTAAGATAGAATACTTTTCAAATACTGTCTCATGTCAAGCCAACTATTCCTTTTATTGGATGAATTTCAATGAAAAGTTTGAGTAATTATGAGTAATTAACACAAAACTATCTTATTTTAGAGAGCATTCTATTTTTTAAATCTTGTTTCACCACATATTGCTGATGTCTGTCTCTTTTTCATAGTGAGAGACTGAACTAGCTGCCAAGACAAAGAAGAGAGATTACAGAAAGTCTTTATAGTCTTATAAACAGCATTTATAAGCCGGAATTTTAACATTACAATGGAGTAATTACCTATTGGGAATGGAAAGGAGTAATAAAATATGTCAAGTGATACTCCAAGCTATTACATTTCCTTTTAAGAGTTTATATAGTCTGGTTTAGCTAGTTTATTTATTTATTTTTTTAATGTAAGTCTTCACAATGGAAGGCTAGATCTACATGCAGATGTATATCCATTTAAGAAGGGCACTTGGAACTGAGGCACAGCTAGCCACCTCATAGCTCCAGATTCACTGCATCATTGAGATATTTTAATTTAGCATACTAACACTGAGGCCTTATCTATCTATCTATCTATCTATCTATCTATCTATCTATCTATCTATCTATCTATTATCTATCTATAATGATGGAGGAGTCTATCATGACTGTGAGTGACCCTCTCCCTATATCAATTCAATCATGGGTAAAAAAGAGAGCCTACTCAGAAAATACTCTGCATAAAGCATAGTAACATGGGAGAAAAGACAGGCAGATAAACACATCCATAGTTGGAGTGATCACAAGGGCACACCACTAGTGCATTTAGCACACGGGCACTAAAATCCAAGCCGAATGAAGATGCTTGAGACACCATGCATAACAGCGATGCCAGATTATAAACCATGAGAACAGTAGACAATTTGAAGTTTGCAAACCTTCAATCAACACACCAAAATTAAATGCTGGCACGTCTTTTCAAATCATGCCAATTTATTATGATAGACCCCTATACCAGAATAAGAGAATAAACTACCTGCGTGCAGATGCACGGTCAGCAGTAAGGCTGCTGTAACACTGCAGAAAGAAGGGCCATGAGCCCACCACCGTGTGTTGATGCCGGCGCTCACGGAACTAGGTTGGGGAGTCACCTCGTGGAAGAGCAAATGTAAAAGTGAGCTGCTGTGGAGCTGCCACCTCTGCATCGGCTGAAAAATACAATGATTTTCTTTAAAAAAAAGTAGACTGGGCCGCTAGTAGCACTCAGGCACCAAGTTTAAGGGATAAGAACTAACAAACTCAAGCACAAAATGATATGTAATATGTAGGTGACATTTTAGCACCAGCAGCTAGTAAAACTGAATGAGTAACTGAAAGTAAGTGAAATACACCAGATGAAAAAAATAATAATAATAATACTTCATTGCCTCTAAAACTTACAGTCAAGAAAAATATAGTTGCTTACAAAACCTAAACACCAACACCAACATTTGCTTCCTGGTAAGCACTCTGGGTCATCAGTGCCCAATGCCAGGGTGAACAGCACAGCACCAGGACTGTCCTCATGGTCAGGAGCCCGGAACTCTGCATCACGCGTGGTGCTTGTGTTGGGAAGAGCACTAGCAGTGGCAATGCCTCACAAGCCTCTTTGGATGACGAAAAGATCAAGTCAGGTTTAGAGACTGTAAAAGCACTATCACTATTTTGCACACAAATGAGCCTATTAGTTCATCTTTAAAACCTTTAAATGTCACTAAACGGGTCAGTGTAGCTGGTTGTCTCTTGTTCAAATTGTTTTGCTTACTGCTCATTATAAGATACCACAGTCACTGCAGCTCTGTTAACTTCAGCAGTTCCCGCAGTAGCAGCTGGGCCAAGCTTCAACACAGATTCTGCCCTCTGCCCGACACAAGTGTGCTGTCTTTATTCACAGATACCATCCTGGACGCCGGATTATAAATGAGGACTGACTAGCAGCACAGTGTCATCAATCCTACGCTCTCCACCACGCACTAGCCTCAATACCATCCCTCTGGCTGCAGATCAGTGAAGAGACCAAGCATTGAGGAAAGGTTTAGATGCTCTGGAAGTCTCTGCTTTAATTTCCACAAGAATTAGTGGCAATCTGATCAGCTAACCTACGGACTGCCCCAAAGGATGAAGATCGGCCTCCAGCACTGACTACTCCTGGTATGGCAGTCCTGCGCATATAACACCACAAGAACCAGGTCTGATATGTGTGGTCCTCCTTTGTATTACTTTTTGAATTAAGAGCTGGGCTAGTCACAGTAGTACCAGAACTCTGTGTAAACAACAATGATTCAATTTGTATGCTAGCATTTTATTGTAAATGAACAGTTGCTGAATATGCAGGACAGGAATTAGGGTACCGCAGCAAGACCCATTCCAAATCTTAAGCCCATTTATTTACTAGGCTGACTTGCTTCTTTTGCTTATTCAGAATCCGGATATTGGTCAGCTACTCACTTAGTATCCCCAGCATTGTGAGTTTCTTAAATTGCTCATTTTCTTACATTTAACAGAGAATAATTAAAAAAAAAGAATAAAGCTCAATTTAAAATTCTGTCAGGACAATCAATGATTCTTATCTAATATATCAAAATCTTATGCAATATAAAGGCAAATATTTGACTTTAATAACAGACCAAGCGTGGCCACAAGAAAAGCAGTTGCATTAATACATACTAGTAAGGCCATATCAGAAAAGATAATTAAACCATCTTGTGGAAAAATATACAATCACCAATTTATCACCAACCTATGAAGAAACTAAACACACAGTAAGACGGAAGCTTCACATTCACTTCACATTCCATTGTAATGTGGAGTATGACAAGATATGAGAGATTTGAAAGATTAATGTGCTTGCTACACACAGACCTAAAATATGCATTTACAGAAATGCATTTATAACAATGGTGTACATGCTCGGGGTAGTCCCTAAATATGTTTCATTAACTGCCTGGACAAAACATGACAATGCTAATGATACACATAACACTACAAATGGGCATTCTAAGGACATGTACTTGCTAATTAGACACATTTAGCCAAAGGATGCTCTCACTTTGCTATGTGGCCTTGGGATACAGTGGGGTGCTATGATGTGATGGTGACTACTTCTTTTATGGAAGTGATGGGGATTTATGAGCACCAAATGAAGATGTGCTATACCAATAGATATACTTATGAAGGGTTTGAAAGGATATTGGATATAAACTACAAAATAGCTCTACTTCCATGAAAACATCTATACTTAGGCACTCCCTGGGTGGGATTCAATACAACTAATAGCAAAGGGGTTAGGCTCTGTGAGAGAATGAATTTGTTTGCTCATAGTGGCTATCTCACCACCCACACATAATTCTTGTTTACCTAAAGTTCTGAGACAGTGCTAATTCACAAACTGTATGTATGTGTGTGTGTGTGTGTGTACAAATTCACAAACATACAGTTTGTGAATTAGCATATATGTATACCCACACTTTTTTTTTTAGGTATTCTGTATTCCTTGTGAGAAAAAAAAAAAAAAAAGAACAACTGCTTCTCTAGTTTGAGGAATTAAAGTAATTTCAAAAGCAGTATACAGCATTAAGTGAATAAACCCATTTGAAACTTTCAAAACATTTATTGACAAACAAAAAGTTTCTTCAAAGCCATTCATTAAGCAGAACACATCTCACTTAGTTCAACTAAAAGCACTGCATTATTTTTTTAAGAATTCAGTAATTAGAAGTTTCATTAATGTTACCAATTAGCCGTAATTTTTAATAAGTCTTACATGTATACTGTAAGTGGAATATGTCATACTGTACCGTTTTATCTGAGTACATTCTTATTTTCCCTATTCGACACATCATCTCATTTTATTTTAATTGTATGTTTATGGATGCAATGCTGATTTAAACACTGTGTAAGAATTAGGGATACAGGTTTCTAACTTTCAGGTGTATGTTACTATACCACACCCACCGCCAAAGTGCCCAAATCCTCTAACACAGCCCATTGGTCCTATCTGCCCTTTACCCATCATTCTAACTCACTATCGCCCCTCTCTGGTGGCCTCCATTCTGCAGTCAGATTTCTAGGTTTTCTTTGCATTTCACTTTATCTGTCCTTTGCTTTGCTATGTTTATTTATATGCCACACAAGTGAAATCATCAATATCTGTCTTATTGTCTTCAGTATATTATCTTCCATGTCGACCCACGTTGTTGGAAATCGTTAAGATGTCATCTTTGTTTTAATAGCTGAACAGTATTCAATTTTGTATATATAGCAGCACTTCTTCTATAAACAGGCACCTGTCCTTGGCCACTTGGTTGTTTCCATATCTGGTTATTCTAAGTAGTCCAGCATAATTCTTTAATGCTCATGGATTCTTTATAAAATATATACTTCTCTTACTCTAAGTTAAATTGGTGACACAGGAAATTTCCAAAAGTGACACTAAATTATGAGACATAGAGGATATCTAGAGAGAAAAGTCATGCTGCAATATTTAACTGAAAGATCCTTTCTGTTTAACAAATGCTATAGAGATGTGAGTAGGCGAGGAAACATAATTAAAGCAAAACAGTCTGGCAACCCAGGGAGAAGACCGTTAGTACAGGCACAGACGGATCTTTTGTGAAAATGAAGAATGAGACCTGACCAGGGGAAGTGGAACACTTCTATATGTGATTCTTCTATGCAATTGGGTGTTATTCTCTAAATGATTCTTCAGCGTCACTTGGTATAAAATCTTTCATGCCCATTTTGAAGGGATACACATTATTAATTTGGTGTTAAAACAAACACATAGTAATACTTTGGTGCCATTCATAAGCTACAACTGACCTTCAGTCTTAGAAAACGATACTACGTCATGTAGAGATGCATCAGGCAATTGTCTGATGCCTAAGATCATATGTTCAAGTCGGCATTTTACAAACAACACATTCTTGAGTAGAACAAATGATATGTCACATAGCTATTGTGATATGAATCACAGGCAGATTGCCCTTTTAGTTGTGACAGGAATCTCAGAACCAAAGCATGCATGTGGGTGTACAAGGATACCACAAATATAAATATGACTGCTTGGGGAGCAGCAGTGAGTTCCTGTTAATTTATATATTTAATTATACTAGTTAGTGCAAATCTCTAGTCATACTAACCTATCTCAAAATTGGTGATTGTGGCAATATATTTATGTAATATAACTCATTAAGAATCAGATGGCTCTTGAAAATCAAGAATTAGAAATAAAATTTTAAAAATGGGAATTTTTTTAATTTCTAAAAGTCTTAGAAATAAAATTAAAAATAGAACATCAGGACAAACCACTAAAAGGTTATAGAAATGAGTTTACTTCTTGGGATAGCAAATATATAGCAGTATGTAGTCATGGGTAATAAAATACTTTGAGTAGACAGTGTCACAGCATATCCACATGATGATGTGAGGAGGCAAGTATATCTTTAAATATAAATAAAACAAAAACTGATAATTTAAATCACCTCTAACTTGTACTGTGTAACCCATATTCTTCTATTAGAAAATTAACAATAGACCTAGGGACACTATGTCCATACTTTAAAAAAACATAGATCTCATGTTAGGTGTATGGAGGATAAGACAACTATCATCATCCTTGGTGCAGTAACTCAAACCTCTACCTCACAACACGTGAGCAGACCTCAGCTAATACAAGTTCTCACAGTCTCACTGTAACCTGCAATAGTATTCTCCACCTTAAAATGTAATATGCAAGATTTTCTAGCCAGTTATAGATCCCCAAATTGTACTCGGTTCTATTCATCCCTTTCTTTGCCCAATTTACAACCTATACCAAACAGAATAACTGACAGGAAAGGCACCCTTACGGTTCTTTGTTGGACTGGTAGGAGGTTTAAGTGGAAGAAAAATGGAAGCACTTCTTCTCAGTTAGAAAGCCACAAAGTGATTTTAAATTTCAAAACTTTGAAGCCATCGACTATCAATTTCACATACATGTGATGGCAGCGTTGTCATATTGAGTAGTTGATGGATAAAAATAGCAATCTGTTACAAAATATAAATGAATCTCAGATGGAAATAAATAGAACACTGGTAACTGCACATAAAATAATTGGAGCAAATATTAAAAAATGAAGATAATATAAAGAATGTTTTCTCTGATGCAAATAAAAATATAAATAAAGGGTCCATTGCTAAAGTTAGGGTTGGTTGATGCATGAATACTGTTAAAACAATATTAAAAAAATACTCTGAGATAACAAACCTACAAGAACTATGGTAGACACTTCACACCCTAATGCCTGATCCCTTTGGCAGCTGTGACATTAGAATGCCGACCCTTAAGAGAGGATATGCCATTGCCTCCCCACACCTTGCTCACCGATGTCAAAGTGGAAACCTCAGGTCACAGAACAGTCCATAAGCTAGAAAGGATGTGTTGATTGAATGGGATCCAAATATTCTTACCATCGCCTTACCTGTGGGTACACCCGTGGTACAAGGACCGTGACTATGGCCGGGGCACCCTGGCCCACTAGCCATCCCCTGGGAACAGGGACCATGTGCATGGGGGTCACCTTCCATTCACCTGTGGAGCCCGGAAAATAAGGAACTGGCAGGATGTAGTGTGTAAAGACAGGGTAGGCGATGCTTGTGAAGGGGGAAGGCATCATTCAAGGGGAAGGAAACATCCATATAACCAGAGAAACAGCTCACAGTGAACCTCCTCAAATTAATATAGCATATAAACCATATTGTGAGAAAAACCTGGAAGATGAGGCTGGTAGAACAAAAATAACTTTGCAGGAATTGAAAACAGAAAAGCAAACCAACCGTGCACTCCCTAACCTAGTGGCAGGTTCGAGCTAGGCTTCTGGCGTGGAGCGTGCCCTTCAGAGCGCTGCTACGTCTGTACCCCAGGAGTGTTATAAAAGGGATCGTTACATGGACATACGATTCCCAAGGAGGCTCAAGAAACCTATCTTTGGTCTCTGGAGGATTGGTTCTGGCACTGTATTCAAGAATAAGCATGGTTTCACCAACGACACTAGAACACGGTTGCTTAAAAGGTCACTAGACTATGGTGCAAAGAATGCGCATCCAAGAAAACAATGTGCCAGAAAAGCGACACACAGAATACAGCTCAGCAGGCTGCCCAGGTTCAGAGCCCCAGGGCGGCCAGAGGGCTGAGAGCCTGTCAACAGGCCTGGGCCAGGGCCCTGGGGAGACGGGTCTCGGTCACTCTCCCGACCCGCCACGCAGGCGCCCGGCATCCCGGCGAGGACCGTCACAGTGCCGGACCCAGGTTTTGAAAATCCTTCTGACCCATGTCTCGGTTTGCACTTAACTTGCTTTACGGAATGCTGTGACACTGGGGGTCAGCACTTTGTGGTGGACGCCAGGTACGAGGCCGCGCGGCGCGGCCCAGTCATGGGGCTCCGAGCCCGCAGGGCTGAGCGCCCCCCACCCCGCGCCGCGGTGACCGCAGTGGAGTCCGAGCCCGGGAAACAAGAGTCTGAGGACTTACCCGGAGCCGAATCTGGGCAGGACTCTCCGCCGGTCTATCGCAGCGCAGACAGGCCACGGCGTCCACTGGTCGGAGGAGGCGACTAGGCGGGCCTGGGGCGCGCCAGCCCAGGCCTTTCACTGGGCGATGCAACAGCTAGTGAGGCGACTGGGAGTGAGGCAGCCCCGCCCCACAGGACCGGCCCTGCCCGGCCCCCAGCTGGTGCCACGCCCCCAAGGTGCGCAAGGGGGCTCAGGTGGCCGCGCGCCCCGCAGCTTCGGACATCACTCTCCAGCACTCCAGCAGTCCAGCGCCACAGGTTGCACTTGCACTTGCGTTGATGGCGGTGTGGACACCCCGTGGTGGACTCGGCCCGGCCCCGACCCCGCAGCCCGGACCTCGCGCCCCAAAGGCCTTCTCGGGCTGCTGTCCGCTGGACGCGCGGTGCAGCCACTGCAGCCGCGGCCGTCTGTCCCGAGGCGAGCCCAGTGTGGGCAGGAGGCCTCACACGAGGGCGCAGCCGCCCAACGTCCACGCCGACCACTGGCCACTACCCCGGGAGGGCGGAGGCAGAAGGATGCAGTTGCCCTTGGTCACTTCTGTCCGGGCCGTGGCCTGTGGCACTACACAGCCGCTCTTCCTCGCAAAGCAGCTCAGCGGGCAGCCGGGCGCCAAGTGGTGTTTTCGCCGCCTCCTCCCTGCCGTCCCGCGCCTTGGAAGTGGACCTTCAGCAGCCCGGCTTCACGCCGCTGACCGCTCGGCCTGCAGGGACACCTGCCCGCGAGCCGCAACTCCCAGGCCGCGGTGCATGCCGGGCGTGGCGCACTGCATGCCGGGCGTGGCGCACTGCATGACGGGCGTGGCGCACTGCATGACGGGCGTGGGCCCGGCCAGCCAATCACAGCCGCGCCCGGGCCCACGTGCTCCGCACGCGTCAGTGTTGTGCCCTGAGGAATGGAGCGCGGTGACAGGCCGCGGGGCCGCTGGAGAGGCCGCGCCCTTGGCCCAGTCGAGGCCGGACGTGCCGGTACCGCGTCGCCGTGGAGAGCGAAGGTGAGACGGGCGCTCTGCGTGCCTCGGGGCAGGTTTGGGCCGAGGTCTGGGCGGGCCGCAGCCCGAGCTCGCTGGGGCCCCCCCAGGGCCGGCGCCCCACGTGCGGAGTCCAGCGCCGCCTCGGGTGCGAGTCGCAGCGGCCCAGCCTCGACATCCACCCGGGGCGCAAAGGCCAGTGCTGCGGCTCGGCCAGGGCCCTGCCGGCCGCCAGGGGCGCGCACCGGGGGCGCTGGCCGCTCCCCCGCTGAGGGAGCGCGGGCTTCTGGCACCTGCGCCTGGCAGCACGCTCGGGCTGGCTTTCGGGGCGCTGCCCAGTGACAGCACGGTCTGGGCCTCCCGGGCCAAGGGGTGACTGGGCGCTGGCCGCGGCAGCTGCGACGCCAGCGGTAGTGACTGCAGGGCCAGGGCGGCAGGCCCTGCCGGTGTCCCGCTGCCCCTCGAGGTGCGCTTGGTCAGTCGCCATTCTGACCCCCGCTCTGCCCCTGGCACAGCCCCGCACCCCCACCCCGAGCCTGTACCCCAGCTCTGTGTGCAGAAATAAACACGGCTTTACAAAATAAAAAATACAACTGCAGGCGGAGAGCAGGTGCCCAGCTGCCCGGGCGCCCTCCGCCCCAGAGCTCCGCTTCGCGCCGTTTTGCTGCTCTTTCCTAGCCACTTTGGGATCCCCGTGAGTGCCTGTTGGCGACGCGGAGTGAAATGTGTCTTGAAGTTGCTCGCTGGCCACTGAGTGACTTTGGACAATGCAGTGGCAGAACAGTGTGCGGTGTGGACGTGCTGGGCACGGGGCGCCGGCGAAGCCCCGCGCGGTGTCAGGCTGCAGCCCGCCGTGGCTTCCCTGGTCCCGCTGGAGGCTGGAGGCGCCCTTCGACCTGCCCCTCTGTTTATGGAGCAGGGAGATAATCTCAGCCACCCCTTCTTGCATGACACCCGAGGGCTCCTGCAGGGGATTGCGATGGGATACCTAGTGTGTCGATTCGGAACAGAAGCTAGCCACCTGTTTCCCCTTTATTTTTGATTTTAAAGAAGATTTTCGGCATTTAAATTTCCGCTCAGTGAATATAGGTATTTGGGAAAAAATGAGCTGATCATTTTCCTTAGAGCATACTTCAGAAGAAACATCATCGATCTTTGAAAGCTGTGTTCCCTCAGAGTATGAGCTTGGTATGTTTAGTAAAGCATTGCATTCCCCTTTAAATCAAAATGTTTGTGCTGAATAAAAGGTGGAGAAAATTCGGCAGGGTGGATGAGATGCGGCTGAGTTTTCTGCTGCCATCTTTCTTTGTGTAACTACTTTTCATGGATGGTTGTTCCAAACAACTTTAGGGTAAAACTAGTATTCTTTCCATTAAGGGGAATTGTAAATGGCTCGTTTTATGGTAGGTCATTTATTTCTTTAAATACCACTATTTAAATATATAGTATCAGTATACTTTGGAATTTTTAAAATATTCTTGAGGTGGAAGAGCTACCACTATGTTTCAAATTGTTACAGGCTCACCCAAAGTGAACTGTGTGGCCTGTCTGTGGGTCCTCACCTGTGAGCTTAAGATTCAGGTGCACAGACTACACACACAAATAGGGTCAGTAATGTGTTTATTTCCAAAGGGAATAGAAAAAGGAGCAATGCAGGGAAAAAGAGAAAGAGAGAGATACAAGTTGACTAGTGTGTCCTACCAGTTTCACTGACTTGGATCATGACAGCACACCGAAAACTCAGCAAGAGCCAAGGGACCAGCCACCAGCCACCAGCCCAGAGAGAGTCAGTTTATATATCCCCAGAAGTCCCAGACTGCCTGCTTAGCTCCGCCCTTGGGTCCTCACAGCTCTCTCTGTGGTATTGCTGACAGGTGTAGTTTCAGTGACTGGAGTAGGGGATGGAGTTGTAGTTTCAGTCACGGGAGTAGGGGGTGAAGTCCAGAAAACTGGATTAGGTCGTGGAGTCCACAAACCTGCAGCGTTCCTTCAGGGCATAATATACACCTTAGGAAAAAAAAATGAAGATTTTGTTATGCAGATGTTTTTGTTTTAGCCATTATATGGTCAGAATAGATCTGCAACTTTCCATTAAAGTATGGTGAGTTTTTGTCATTTTTAGGGTACCAGCTGATGACATTGCTTTCATGCTAGAAACAATAATTAATTTCAATGAGTATATCTTTAGTTGAAGAATTAAAACTTATAAGCAAGCAGATATAGTAAATGTATACATAAAGAAAATACTAATGAAAAAGGTAGAAGATTGTAAAAGGGATTTTAAAAATCATCATTAAATAAACTTTTTTTTTTTTTTAAGTAAGGTTTAGTGCAGTTCTTAAATGGGGTTAATAAAACCACACTGGACATTTTAAGTTTTAACATTATAGAGTTCAAGGCTACGTATTAGGTGATGACTGATGCACATTTCTATAAAAATAAAAATGTGACCCATAGTAAATTAATGAATCAAATAAGATTTTGAGTATTGTTTGTAACAAGTTTCACAAATATATAGGTATTCCATCAATATTTTTCCTTTTAAAAAATATTTTTATTTCTACTTACAGAAATGGGGTAAAGCCGGAGGTGCAGGGGCTGCAGCAGGATTCACCAGAATCAGAGGGGAAGAGAAGAGGCGGGCTGATGAAGCCCACTGCCGAGGGAGCAGCGGCTGAGCAGGAGCAGTCTGCTGTGCCCTGTGGGTCAGCTCTAGGGTGGAGATCGAACTCGCATTGAAGTGCCATGGCTTGGCTTAGCTTTGCAGTGCAGTGCTTCAACCTGCTGGGCCACCAGCACCTGGTGACTCTTTTTTTTTTCTTAACATGATTTAGGACCTTTTTCCTATTAAATATAGGTCTTGTTCTGAAAATAAATGTGTTGTTTTACATAGTTGCATCCCATGGTTTGCATGCATTCTTAACCAATATTTAGTTTACACTTGGTTTTTATTTGAAATAAATATTTGGGCAAATTATAGCACACTTGAAAAACTAATTGTAGTGAAACAAGTTATTGCAATTAAAAAAAAAAACTTATAGATCATTATACAGTTAAAAGAACATTTTGAGGGCCCTCCCTGGTGGTGCAATGGGTTAAATCCCAGTACTGCAAGTAAGCCTTAGTCACTTCAGTGGGAGTTCAGGCCAGGGAGTCACCCACAGGGCAAAGTAGGCCTCTCCTGTCTCCCTGCTGCTCCCCTCAGCAGTGTATTTCAGTGGACTTGCCTGTTCTGCTTCCCACTCTGTCTCTGGTATATCCTATCACCCCCTACATCTCTGGCCTGTACCCCAGTTCTGTATGCATACATATTTTTTTAAAGAAGCATTTGGAAAAAAATATATTAAAAAGAGAATATGTACTAATGATGGTCAACTAAACTTCAGTGATATTAACACTGAAGTTTATTTCCTTTTAATGTATGTAACGTGAATGTTTTCTGTAATTTTCCATAATTATTTCTGTTGCCAATGTAGTACAGATCGCATTTTGTTATTTTTATCTTGTAAGTTAAGCTAAGTTATACATCCACCCTAGTGACTCTTGTCTCCAGGGAACATATCACTTGGTCTTACTTAATATTTATAGCTAGATATGTCATAGTACATGGGACATCCAGGAGTATTGCTTAGATTCTGTTTTTCTATAGCAATATCTTCACTTGCTGATTATTAGGTCAGTAGTTTTAGCAAAGCTTACAACCTTACTCTGTTGCCTGAGCTTTGAGAAGGTAGACTTGTAGAAGTATAGCTGAAGTTAAAAAAAAAAAGAACAAAAACAAAACAGTAAAAGTGCCCTCCCTGGTGGTGCAGCAGGTTAGAGCACAGTACTACGAAGCTAAAGCCACTTCAGCATGAGTTCCATCCCCATCTGCCCCGGAGGTGATGAGATGATTCACATGATACCGCAGACCTCTCCTGACCCTCCCACTGCTCCCCTCAGCAGTGTACTTCGTCGATCTGCCTGTTCTGCTCCCTACTCTGTCCCTGGTGAATCCTCTCACCCTATGCATCTCTGGCCTGTACCCCAGTTCTATATGAACAAAGGAATAAATCTTTAAAAAAATAGAGTAAAACATAGAGTATTCCAAATAAATTAATAAATTTTAGGTCACTTATGTTTTCATCTAAATTAACTGGCTTGATAATTGATGGCATACTCTCAGAAAATTGGAGACAGTTCATCAGGGTACAGCTCAATTGCCTTTCACAATCTGGGCACATCTGCATAGCAGCACTGAGGTCAAGAAATAGCTACGTAGCTATAAAAAAGACAGGCTTCTGTTTTTGCCAACATGGATGGAACTAGAAGATAAGACAGCAAGATAAGTCAGAGGAGTAAGACATGTACCAGGTCATGTCAGCTACATGTGGAATATAGAGAAACAAAGGGTCAGATAAAGCCAAACCAATGGCAAATACCAGAAATATGACAGTGTAACTGAGACTACCTGAGGGGAGGAGAGGGGACAGAGTGGGGAGCATACTAGGGGCTGTGATGGAAGATTTGGGTATTTTGATGGTGAATGTGTTGTGGTGACAACCCACCTACCTTCTCCGGTACACTTTATTCTGGTCTATACACACGAGGGTAACAATCCTATTTCTGATATCACATATCAGTTTCTCAAGATTTTGACATTCATATAAAATAGACTCAAAGACTAATTTCCCCTTTAGCTTAATATTTGTGAGATGTATCCATATTGTTGCATTCCATGGCCAGTTATGTGTCTCTTGTCTTCATGGTATTCTCTAACCACGCCCTTACCCATTGCCAGGAATCAACATAGATGCTGAGTCCAGCCATCATTCTAGGCTTAGGGACATGGAATTCAAAGTTCTGCCTCTTACCAATGCCCCCTGTCTCTCCTAGTCAGGACCACTACTAAAAGAGTTGAAGTTGGCCAGATCAGGAGCAGTCCTGACTTAGAAAGTGCATGTGCACATGTGTGCACACATATGTACATGTGTGTGTGCATGCATAGCTACATGAAATGACATTTGCAGTTTTTACTATTTGGTCTTATTGTTAATACTTGTTCCTCATAGTTTGAGGTTAAGGCAGGGGAACATTAACTGGGGATGGCCTCTGAAAGTGTAACTCACCTTAGGACCTATGGGGACAGTTTCCAGTGTACTATACTGACAAGGTGGTGAAGAACTTCTGGCCATAGTCAAATTTATGGTTAGGCAGATCAGAGAACTTGGGAAGATGATGTGAGCTATTGTCCCTTGGTTACTTTTGCAATTTAAGTCCACATACTCAATTTTCCCTGAAGGACAAAATGTCCTTTTCATTTTTTGTGTTGTATTTTTAAAAATAAAAGTATTTATTGAAAGCTGCAGTTGGTCTGTTACATCATGAAGAAAGTGATAACACCACTGGCTTTGCAGGCTTAACCAGGTCCACTGCTTTCTACTCTGGATTCCAGTGAATGGTAACATGATTATGACATAGCCATTGGGGTCAAGGGATGACACAACTTCTCTTTGCAAGAAAATGCTGACACGCTGTGATCACCATGATTCCCAGGGGTTGTAACAAACCGGTGGCCAAAGAGTGGGTCATACCTAGGTAGGTGGGAACCTTACCTAAGTGGACCATTGACATATAGAGTTTTCTGAACAGAGTGCAGAGAAAGAAGTCTGAAGAATGCTGAACTGCTGGCATAAAGGAAAGGAATAGCCAGATTATGAAGCCCTTCTATGGTTTGTGTGGCCAACATTTCAAGTCACTTCTGGGGTCTGATCATTGCTACTGACTGACATCTAGCAGGAGCACAGGGAAGTCAGCCAGGGAAGTCAGCCATCCACAAGAAGATGCCTTCTGAAAACCACTGAGCTTGGAAGCAGATCCTGAGCTTCCAGTGAGAATCACGGTACTTCTCTAACCTTCTCAAACAGAAGATACAGCAAAGTCACTTCCAGACTCATGACCCACGGAAATTGTCAGATAATCCACTGGTGTTATTTTAAGTTTAGGTTCCATAGTAATTCATTCACAACAACAGAAGACCGGTATACAAGCTGTGAACCTTTGAGAGTACTTACATTTTCAAGAAATATATTTTCCTTTTCCTCATGTTTACTTTTTGTATGGCATAAAGGAAATTTGCTAATCGGCCTTTACTGATAGTTATGCACAGTGAGTAAGTGTCCAGCTTGACATCAGACTGCCTGGGGCTAAATCCTGCCCAACTCCTCCTCAGCTGTGATAGGGAGCCCATTTCATAGCAGCCTGTAATTTTCTTCTATTATGAAATGAAGAATATAATATTAACACTTACTTAGGGCTGCTGCTAAGAATAAAAGGAGTACATCAGCATATATAAACAGTAAACACCGGCTGTTGTCATAGCTAGTAACTAATCAGCAATTCAGTGGATTACATTGCCATCCTATAGGAAGGTGTGTCATTCATGAGGCCCCTGAAGCTGTATTGTGATTCAGAACTAGAGGCCTGGAGATCATAGAAACAAAATGTCCCAGAGGCAGTTCCTGTCAGGTGAAAGCAAGCTGCTGTTTTAATTTTTGTTCCATTGAAAATATAATTGTTAGGTCAATAAAATCATGCCCATTGCCAAGGCTTACATCTGAATGATCTAATAAGCCAGTCCATCTGGATAGCAGGCACAGCTGGGCATAGTAAGTGATCCGCTTACAGTAATTGATTATTAGAGACCCCTAGTCTTTTACAGTAGTAAAAGTGGTCAGCAGAATGTACAATGGATTACAGACCTTTTTCAAGTTCACACCATTCTTTAACTCCCTCAGGGATGGAAAATAGCAATGCATGTTGATTTATTTTCTACGTGGGTGGTGTACTCCCGTGGTAAGTTGACCAGGCTCCTGAAGTCAAGTTACCATAGTGGTGACACTGTTATGTCACCTCACGGTAAGGTGATGGGTGTTGATGGAAATGTCTATGTTGGATTGGAGACTCGCTGCAAGACCTGGAGGCGAGTTTCGTTAGTGCCTAAATGGTCACCGTGTTCCTCAACGTGCCCATTCAGTAGAGAGATTTCATGAGAACCATGGACTCACAGAAATCATTTACAATACTTTTAGATTCAAGTGTGCTTTAACAATAACAGTTTACTGTGTGGTCACATGGGGGTGGATCCCAGCTGTGTGAGGAACAACAGAGTGCAGGCAAGGGAAGGAAGGCCAAGCAGTCACGGTATGCCTGTTTCCTTAAGTTCACGTTTTTCAGTTCTTGTTTCTTGTTTCTCTCAAAGGTTCTCGAAGTCATGTTTATTTGATAGTTTTGGTTTATGAATTGTTAGAGTCTAAAAATTTTTTTACAGTAACATGTGAATACTTAAGTTAGGTCTTTTTTGATTTTTCAGCACAGATCTGTAGAGGTAAAGGAGTAAACCACATGGATTACAGTGGCTAGTCAGGAGATCAGTACAACAAAAAGCCAGATTGCATATGACTAATAAACCTTTTTACGGCCTTGACTTTTGTGCTGAGTAACAATGGAAGTGAAGCAATGGTTTTGAAGATTGGCTCAATATAAGCAAACTTACATTTTAGTTGGACTGAAATTGCTCCTGGGTGTGGAAAGAGGAGAAACAAGCAAGGAGTTTTGTCTGCAACCCACTCTTGAGGTAGTTAAGACTCCTTTGGTTTTAAGCAATAGATTTCATCTTAAATATAAATCTAAGACATTTATTTTTAAGGTAAATTTATGTTGACATATGTGTCAGTAACTTTAAAGTGTGTATTGAACACTGTCCTAGAGTAACTCAAACATTTAAAGAACAAAATAAGTTGGATAGGCCAGAGGTAGAGCAGGCAGTGTCAGTCTGGAAGTGCTGCAGCAGGAGTTTCCATGTTCTCTCTGTGGTGATCTGTGAAAGGAAGAACTCTCTGTTTCTGAGTGGCCATTCCTGATTGAATACGTTGAAAGAAAAAGGAATGAGAAAAATGTATATAGCATATCTGTGGTACTACATATTATATGCCTCCTAACTGTACAGAACAGAAACTAAAGATAATCCTATTCATAAATTGATAATTTTAACATTGATTTTATTAATTGATATAAGTAAATCAGAGGCTGATAAAAGTAAATCACAATGAACTTGTCATTTGCTAATCTGTAGTGTTTAGTCTTATTTTGGGGAATATCTTTTTTTGTTTTATGATTATTTTTTGCCTCACTTATATTTAATTTTTTCATCATTCTTATCACCTAAATGTTTCTAGTGTTGGTATTTCTCCTGTTGTTCATAGTTTGTATTTTCAAAAGTTGTTGCAATATAATAAATTTGCTGGCTACATTGGTTCAACTTTTGATGATACTTCTCATCACAGCCATATACTATGATGCTGAAATAAAGAGGATATGCTTGTGAGGCTATTTTTCTATCCTATTATGCACATGTATGCAAAAACATGTCTCTGTGTTTGTATAGGAATATGGCAATACCAATAACATTAAACTTTAACACATTGCCCTCAAAACACATTTTTGTTTATTCACCCTTGAAAGTCTTGCATATGGTTCTAGAGAATAAGCATGGTGTCTGATCACCCATGCTCAATTATACCCAATATTGGTGCCAAGAAAACCCTAACGGATACCCATAAATCTCTAGCTTGCTTACTAGAAAGTCTACCTGTGGAGCTAATATGGTAGATTTTGGCCATTGGCAGTTTCTTTAACTGGCGTTATCAGTATTGGTTACTTATAGTCTCTCGGCTTTTCTTTGTGGTCAACTTTTGGTTTTTGGTCTCAGAAATAATAGGGATTTATTTTCCCTATTTATAAATGTGGGGGTATATAAAACTAAGTTTGCAGAAAGGTTTTAAAAATTTGCCCAAAGTTATCTATATTTCTCTTAAGGGAATTGTCCTTTGTTACCATAGAAATTAATTGAGAATGATAACCTCTTCTCAATTAGTTGGTTAAATGGTGCACTTAATGTCCTATAAATGTATGTGTAGTAAAGAACAGTGGTTTAACCTGTAGGAATAGCTATTATCATTATTTCTGCCCAAATATAAATAGACTAACACTGAAAAAATATACCAAACAACATGAATTTTCAGCTTCAGGAGAGCAAGTTAGGATTTGAGGACTCAGAGTTCCAAAAAGTTAAACAGATTGAGGGTGCTACCAGTATCCTCTGGCAGTTTCCCTCAAGGCATTTGCTAATTAAATGTGGCATGGGACTTAACTGCCTAAAAAGTTGGGCAGAAAATAGCACCCAAGAAACTGAGAAAAGTGGTTGAGTTTTCGGCAGCCTTATAAGAGAGATAAAACTTAATGTTGGCAGCTACGGATGGAGCCTGCACTCAAAAGCCCATCATTTTGGAGAGCAAGAAAGTGCATTGAAGTGATTTCAACTCTGTACTATCTTTCTTCTCATGCCATTATCCAACTCAGAAACATCCAAGAAAGCAAGAATCAGTAAGGAAACAACCAGTAAATGGCATGTATTCTGATTATGTAACAATTAGAGGTCAAGCCAATGAGGAAAAGTGTAATTAAAACTCCCAACTAAACCTTACAGAGTTTGGAAGTCGTTCAAAACAGCTTTGTTGTTAGCCAAAATGGGAGCTATGCCCCTTCTTAATTGCTCACCACAAGAAAAAGTACTTTCTAGAAGGTGATAATCTGGTTGAACTTCAGTTTATATATGCAGTTTTTCATACACAATCCCCAGCCCTTAGTAAAGCAACGATAGGAGGTGGAACCAAATTTACAAAATATAAATATGTGCATGTAATCTGGATTAGAGTTACCAGACACATTTAAAATAACTGTGGTTAATATATAAGAAAATGCAAGTCAAGATAACATTTCATGACAAAATAAAGATTTAATAGTATTAAAACTGAAAAACAAGGCTAAAAAGGCTTAAATGCCATCTTAGAAACATCAGAAAGAGGATTATAGTTTCAGAAGATATAAGGGTCGACCATTTTCAGGTGTGCACATGAATGGAAATACTACTACATTGAACATAAGGAATACTTAATGCTTAATATTTTAAAGTCCACAAGGACTGGAACAAGGATACAGGACAGTGGTAGTATGGGAAGAGAAAGAGACCTGCATTTTATGAACATGATGAAATACCTTAAATACAGGTTCAAAAATCCTAATAAAATCCAAGGGAATACTTACAAATAACATATGAGTCAGAGAATTGGTGTTTTCCCTGCAGTACACTCAAGATTAGTGCCCCATAAATGCACTAGTGAAAATAGAGACTTTTGAATGTTAACCCAACAGAAAGACAGAAGTCTCCATTTTTTTTTTCATTTTTGCTTCATATATATTTTTAAATGAATAATGTAATAGTTTATTTTTTATATCATTTTGTGCATTTTTCCCCTTGGGTTTCCCATCACCTAATCACCCTTGTGCCAGCACTGTAATCCAGTGTATTTCCCTCCCCCCACTGTTTTGGATCCCATCTCTCACTCAATCCCATAAAATGTCTCTGGTATATAGATGTTCATTATTATTATTTTCTCACCTGGTCCGTTATATTCCTGCTATGAGTAAAAATATCTGGTATTTTTTCCTTTTATTTCTGGCTTATTTCACTAAGTGTGATCATTTCCAGCTTCATATTGCTACAAAAAGCATTTTTTGTTTGTTTGTTTTTGTTTTTTTTGGTTGCTGAGTAATATCCAATTGTGTCATTGTGTATATGTACCACATCTTTTTAATCCAGTCACCCACTTTTGGGCATTTGGGCTGTTTCCATGTCTTTCCAATTGTAAATAAAGTGGTGATAAGCATGGGGGTGCAGGCATCTTTTTGAATCAGTGTTTTTTGTATCTTTTAGGTAGATACCTAGGAGTAGGTTTGCTGGGTCATATGGAAGCTCCATGTTTGCAGTTTGAGGAACCTTCAGTTTTTCATAGTGGTTGTACTAGTTTGCACTTCCACCAGCAGTGCAGGAGAGTTCCTTTTTTTCCTCATCCTCACCAACCTTTGTTGTTGCTAGTTGTTTGAAGATGTGCCATTCTCACTGGGGTGAGGTGATATCTCATTGTGGTTTGAATTTGCGTCTCCCTTATTGCAAGTGATATTGAACATTTTTTCATATTCTTGTTGGCCATCTGCATTCCCTCTTTGGAGAAGTGCCTTTGTAGCTCTTCTAGCCATTTTTTGGTGGAGTTGTTTATTTTTTGTTGAGTTTCATCAGTTCTCTGTATATTTTTGTGCTTAATCCTTTATCGCTAGTTTTGTGTGAGAAAAAATTTTCCCACTTAGTGGGATGTCTGTCTGTTTTTTGTAATGTCTCTTTTGCTGTTCAGAAGCTCTTTAAATTGATGTAGACCCATCTATTTATCCTTGTCTTCACTATTGTTGAATTGGGTGCTCTATCTTTAAAGGTGCCACTGATGTGTATGTCGCGTAGTGTTTGGCCCATCTTTGTTTCCTGATATTTTATGGTTTCTGTTCTTATATCTAGGTCTTTAATCTACTTTGAGTTGATTTTTGTGTATGGTGAGAGGTATTGATCTAGTTTCATTTTTTTGCAAGTAGCTTCCCAGTTTTCCCAGCACCATTTGCTGAACAAACTTTCTTTGTCCCATTGTATCTTCTTTGCTCCTTTTTCAAAGATTAGCTGTCCATAAACCTCTGGGTTTATATTGGGGTTTTCTATCCAAATCCACTGGTCTATATGTCTGTTCATGTTCCAATACCATGCAGTTTTTATTATTGTGACTTGGTAGTATAGTTTGAAGTTTGGGATTGTAATGCCTCCATTATCTTCTTAGTCATGAGAATTTTGGCTATTCAAAATCTTTTGTTGTTCCATATGAATCTCATCAGCTTTTTTTTTTCTATTTCTTTAATGAATTTCATTGAGACTTTTATGGGTCTGGCATTAAATCTGTATATTGCTTTTGGCAGGATGTCCATTTGGATGATGTTAATTATCCCCATCCATGAGCAGGGGATGTCTTTCCATTTCATGGTGTCTTCTTGTATTTCTTTTAACAGTGTTTTGTAATTTTCTTTGGATAGGTCTTTTACCTCTTTTGTTAGGTTGATTTCCAGGTATTTGCTTCTTTTTGTTTTAATTGAAAAGGGGATTTTTTTTTTTTAATTTCTGCTTCTGATTGGTTGGTTGTTTTTAGGAAGGACTCTGACTTTTGTGTGTTAATTTTATATTCTGCTACCTTTCTAAACTGGTTAATGGTTTTGATTAGTTTGTCTGTGGAGTTTTTAAGGTTTTCCATGCAAATTAACATATCGTCTGCAAATTAGATCAGTTTTACAGAAATCTCCATTTTAATGTATCTATAATATAGTTTTAAAATATTTGAAGCAACACATCTAACAAAATATGAGAAATAGGTAAGAAATCTAATAATAGTTTTCAGTCAGTGTGTCTAGTATCTTGAAGTATAGACAAAAACTAAAAATGATTTATCTGTAAACTACTGGGTCAAATCTGGTTGTCCATCTGCTTTTGTATGATTCACAAATTAAGAATGGTGATCATACTTTTTTAAAGTTTTATTTTTATGATTTACTGGATTACAGGCCAGAAGTGCAGGGGCAGTGAGAGGATTCAACAGAGATAGTGGGGAGTAGAACAGGCAGATTGACAAAGTACAGTGCTGAGGGGGGCAGCAGGTGAGAGAGAGGTCTGCTGTCACATGTGAGTCATCTCTGGGGCTAGGGATTGAACTATCACTGAGGCAGCTGCAGTGCTGTGCTTTAATCTACTGCACTACCAGAGAGGGCCCCTTTTTTAAAAAGTTTTAAACAATCGAAAGAGTAACACTTGTCAAGTAGCACTGCCCATAATTAATTTTATTGTAGCACCGGTGTGGGTATTTGTATGTCTGTTCTCTCTGGCTTTGGAACTGCAGGGGCAGAACATTAAGACTGACCATCCCTGGCCCTCTTATCACTTAAAACACCTGTGTGGCACATTGCAGTGAAATTTCTAATTGCATTTTTTCTAAATAAGTCTATGTCAAAGATCTAATAATAACAGTTAGCAATGAGGCTAAGTGTACTTAATAGTTCAATTTGTGTCTGTAAATCTGTAGAAGAACATGTAGAAATTCACTAAATATTTAGCTGAATAAATCAGAGTAAAAATAGTAAGTGAAACCAAAAATAGTAGAAACAGAAAATATAGAACCAGAAATATATAGAAAGGAAGACAAGTGTACAACAGTGAATGAATACTACTAAAACTGGTTCTTTTAAAAATTGCTAGTGGAGAAAAGAGATATTTTATTTGTTTTCCAGATCTATTGGAGTTGTCGATTCTTTTGTCGTTGTTTCTATGCTGATAACCTCAAAAACAGACCTAAGGGGTAAGAAAGGAAAAGATAGAGCCTGTAACACCACTAAAAACTGCATTTTCTGTTTCTAGTATCTCTCTAAATTTTACTATTGAAATGAATATAATCAGTGTTCTAGACTTTGCCAACTTCAGCTGCATCAAAAAAAATCTGATATGTGGTTAGGTTTTATAAGCAAAGTGATGTTTTCCCAGATTTCCTGCATTTAACTCCCTTTTGATTTTTTTTTAATATTTATTTATTTATTTATGCTTACAGAACTGGGGTACAGGCCAGAGGTGTGGTGCTGAGAGGATTTACCAAAGACAGAGTGGGGAACAGGGCAGGCCTATCTACTGAAATTCACTGCTTAGGGGAGCAGTGGCAGGTCAGGAGAGGTGTGCCGTGCCCTGTGGGTCACTCCCTGGTGGGGGATCCAACTGGTGCTGCAGTGGCTTCAGAGAGCTTCATAATGCAGTGCGTTAACCCTTTGTGCCACCAGGGAGAGCCCACTCCCTTTTGATTTTAAAAGGCAGCTTCATCCCCACAGTTATGACCATAAGGATGACAGACACCAAATTAAAAAATAGTAGGCCTATAAATGATTATCACTCAATTTCATGCATACAGAGCTATTTCAGGATTTAGATTCTTGATCAGGTTTATTAGTAAGAATATGTACTTATTCTGTGTTCTTATGATTATTTAAAAAGTGAATTTTACTCTATATAAATACTTGAAATTCATATTTGCTCAGATAATCAATTAAATTATTTTCTCTTATACAACGTACTTTTTTCCTTAGTTGGTTAAAAGTGAATATAATAAGATTTTAGATAAGATTTTAAAGCATTTGTTTACCAAATTATCTCCTCTTTGCCTTGGGATTTTATTTGTCTGGGATCAGCAGTGCAGCTCTGGGTTATTTTAGAAATAATATGCATGCAGATTTTTAGGAGTATTGGAAATACTGTACATTATGAATGCAGCGTTGCATTAGCACTTAAAATCAAGTCTATTTTGAACACTAATTACTTTCATTAGAAATTGAGCATCCAGATCCAGTCTGCCTTTCACTTAAATGGATTTTGTAGAAAATATATTAAAATAATTATTTATGTCAATGTTTCATCTGTGGTTAAATATAAAATGTAAGAATGTTGTCTGCATATTTTTATTACAATGAGTGGTGTTATTGTACAAAATATGAGACACTTCAGGTTGATTCAGCTGCTTCCTGTAAACAGTAAAGTATGTTATTCAGAAATACATCAGGAGGAACAATTTACAGTAACAGTGGATTATTTTAAATAATTTTCTGAGGAAAATTTTCAGTCTAATTTTCTATATGTGTGACATGTGGCTCCTTGCTTTCCTTTCTCTTACTTAATTGAAATGCACCTGTTTAGTGATAGAGCTATCATTAAATATTCAAGTATCTTCAGTTGTTTAAATAGTATCACATCATCCCATAGGTTAGCAAAGAAAGCACTTAAGAATGTTTTTTGTAATTTCTTCATTCCTATAAAAGTGTAAACTTAGCATATTTAAAAAGATATGTTTGCGAAAGATCATCTCTTGTAAAATAACGTGCTACTTCCAATTCAGTTCGAATAAGGTCGGATTGAGCTACTACTAGAAATTCCCCGTAATGCTGAATTGATGCAATACATATTTTGTGGTTTGCCTGTAGTTCTTGAATTAGGTTTATTATTATTATGGGAAAAATAATATCTGATGCACAAATTGTTAACTACACTGGGGTTTTATATTGTATGCTGTAGAAATCTCAATAAACGTGTTAGGTTACTCATATATACTAACAGAACTGTAGTCTAAGTGTATATATCTATTTTCCTCCTAAAAAAACTATAGCATTATTTAATTCAGAAAGATATGTAGAATAATTATTTGTAATATTCATTATAGAAATCTCAAATTTGAAGTATAGGTTATTTAACAAAATTTGAGAAGTATTGTTTCAATACAGAATGTGTGAATTATATAAATATTCTTGTATAGTACCTGTGAACAAAAAGAAATATGAAAATATTTTTCAAGAACAAATTGCATGCATAAATATGAAAAACACTGATTAAAGTAGATAAATCTAATTATTACATAATCATATTTTCTTAAAAAGAAAAACATCTTCACATGTATGGTGAAAGACAAGATGTCTATGTACATGGTGGAAGACAAGATTTGAGTAATGAATAAAAATATTTTTTTAATTTTAACTATTAAGTATAAATTAGGCAGTATTATTTAACTGGTTTTAATGTTTACTGTAAAGAATTTTATTAAAAAAAAAAAAAAGAATCTGACCCTCCCTGGTGGCGCAGCGGGTTAAAGCACAGCACTAAGAAGCTGAAGCTACTTCCTCATGAGTTGGATCCCCGCCTGCCCGGGAGGAGCTCCACAGGGCGTAGCAGACCTCTCCTGACCCGCCCGCTGCTCCCCTCAGCAGTGTGCTTCATCAGTCAGCCTGCCCTGCTCCCCACTCTGTCTCTGGTGAAGCCTCTCACCCTCCGCATCTCTGGCCTGTACCCCAGTTCTATATGAATAAATAAATAAATCTTTAAAAAAAAAAAAAAGAATTACCATTTTTTGGCCCTCCCTGGTGGCGCAGCAGCTTAAGGCGCAGCACTGAGAGGCTAAAGCCACTTACTCATGAGTTCAATCCTCACCTGCCCTGGAGGTGACCCACATGGATGGCAGACCCCTCCTGACTCTCCTGCTGTTCCCCTCAGCAGTGTGCTTCATCCATCTGCCTGTTCTGCTCCCTACTCTGTCTCCAGTGAATCCTCTCACTGCCCCTGCACCTCTGGCCTGTACTCCAATTCTGTATGCACAAATAAATAAATATATTTTTTAAATCACAATTTTGCATCCTTATGAGGTTCCATATTAAGTATATTTGCTGAGCAAAATATTCCAAAATTTAATGCATTAAAACTACATAAGCATTTATTATGTCCTTCTGTGTGTGCGTTAGGAATCTGGGACTAGCTTCACTAGGGATCCAGCCTGAGGCAGCGTGAGGTGTCAGCATGATGTTATAGGCAGGGTGTGCTGGAAGACAGACAGCAGAGGCAATTCTTGTCCTGTGATTGTCCGTCTATCTGCCTTTTAATATTTCCCTTTTGAAAGCAGCTGCAGCAGCTGTATCTGTTACATGGTAGCCCAGGGTGACCTGGGCTGCCTGTCTGTGGGTCCTCACCCACACGCTTAAAAATTAATTGTTCTGCAGGCACACCCAAAAGGGTAATGGAGAGAGCCATTACCTCTCCAGAGCAACCTTTGAAAAACTTCTATTTATCCCCCAAAAGTCCCAGAATGCCTGCTTAGCTCCACTCTTGGGTTCTTGTAAGAGTCTCCTTGGTACTGCTGGGAGTTGTAATTTTCCAATCACTGGAGTAGGGGGTGGAATCCAGAAAGCTGGAGTAGTGGGTGGGGTCCACAAAACTGCAGAGTTCCTGTAGGACATCCTTCCTCTTAACAGTTTCCCTCTTTTGACTTCATACCACCATATCTATGGTGGCACAAATCACAGAGTGTAGTCTTTTTTCTTTTTTTTTTTTTAAGATTTATTTATTTATGCATACAGAACTGGGGTACAGGTCAGAGATGCAGGGACTAGTGAGAGGAGTCCCCAGAGGCAGAGTGGGGAGCAGAGCAAGCTGACTGATGAGGAACACTGTTGAGGGGAGCAGCAGATGAGACAGGAAAGGTCTGCTGCGCCATATGGATCACCTCCAGGGCGGGGATCAAACTCATGCGGAAGTGGCTTTAGCTTCTCAGTGTTGTGCGTTAACCGGCTGTGCCACCAGGGAGGGCCCACAGGGTATAGTCTTAAGAGTAGGTCTCCATAAAGTTTCCAGTCTTTGTAAGGTTTCAAGTGTTTACAAAAGAAACAGCAGTCACCAGCAGTGTTCATGAATGTCTTGTATGATGATCATTACTGCAAAATTGTTTGTCATTATAGGTGAAGAGAAAAAAATAAACAAAACCGATATATATTATATGTATCAAAATAACAATAAAAACTTGTTTAATTTCTCTAAAAACAAGTTCTCTCAACCTTGATCCCAACTTAATCTAACAATGTACAGCCTATTTACAAATTCAATATACCTTTTAACCATTTTTCTATTTTTGCATAAAATCAAAGGGCAGACTAACTAAACAGCAAAATTTAGATGGCCTTGTCGGGACACTCCATATAGTATCAGAGCGAACAGCAGATGTCCAGTCGACGTAGGCTTCAGGAACACCGCCAGTCTCAGAAATTCAACCTGGGGTCACCTCTTCTCGAGGTACCAAGGCTCAATATTTTTCTCAGTTGTCAGTCCTTCCAATGGAGGCAAGCTTCCTCACCTCCTTTGGAGGTCTCTGGAACCTGACAAACAAAGCAACAGATGCTTATCTTCTTGGTTCAGCTGTGTTTGAAGTTCCTGTAGAATGCCAAGCATAGCCACTAAAGCCTACTGCCAATTTCTATTTTTTTTTAAGCAGACAAAATTCCTTATTGAAGTTATGCAAAAACAGACTCATGAATAGTAAAAATGACTATTACAATTTTTATAATGCATTGCTATCAAGGGGAGAGAAAAATGGAAACAAAAATTAGCACTGTTGAAAAAAAAAAAATATTGAAGATCCTGGTCATTCAAAGCAAGGAAACTGGCTTTGAATCAAACAAATAATGTCAGTAGTATTTCAAACAAAACTTAGTAAAATCAGTCTATTCGGTTCTTTGTGGAAAATATTCTCCCAGTCAAAAGGTCAATCAATTAGAATCCATTGAGAGCTGTTACTAGGAAAAAAAAAAAAAAAAAGTTTTTGTTTTTGTTTTGTTTTCTTCAGAAACAATTTCTGCAAATACTAATGAATATAGTATGACAAAACAATGCTCAACATTCACAATTTACATACATATCAAAATACATATTAAAAATGAGTGTTTGTACATGTTTTAGAAAAACAAGGCTAACAGTTGTGTTTATGCCAAAGGTTTACCTTTTCCAGGTGACAATGCTTCTTTCCCAGATTGACCATACTGTGTACACCAAATTAGACGACTTCATCTGAATTCTTTTTCCCAGGGTGAAACGGAGAAATTTTGTGCAGTGTCTCAGGAGTTCCACTGAGGTTCCACAAAACTTCCTTTGATGAACCAAATGATAAGCTACCAAATTGCATTTCAATGAAGAATTCTGGGAAGCTTTGTTACAAATATGAAGAAGAAAAAAAATGAGTGTCTCTCTATATCTCTTTTAACAAACATTTCCCTTTTGAAAGCAACTGCAGCAGCTGTACCTACTTGTGTCTATACAGGTGCCTTCACACACACCCCCTTTACTTAATGAACAAGTCTTTTAAATGATTTTAAAATTGACACTAGGTGAGTTAGTCAGTTCCAAAGTCATTCACACATTTTGGTGGCATATCTCTCTATTCTTTACAGTTTTTTTTTTTTTTTTTTGACTGAGAAAGGGTTCCTTAATATTCTACATGGACTCTTCATAGCCATATATTTACCTCAAAATAACAGTTTCCCTCCGCCCTCCCATGAAGGATCCAAGAGAGAGTAAATGCATTGTCACTATGGAACCCATAGTCTTTATTACCTAAGTATATATAATATTCTATCTGCCATATTTTCCTCATGAAAAGTGTGCCAGAAGTCTTTTGCACACTCCATGGAAGGAGACCTCATGAGAGCATAAGTATTAGGAAGCAAGGATCATCAGGGGAAATATTAAGGTCTACCTACTGGACACTCTAATTTGTTTTTTAAGGAATTATACTTTAGAATGTTGAAAATATTATAAAAGTTATAAAAATTACTTATGTCTCTTGGCCTTAAACTAAATATGTAAGTTACTAGCATTGAACTAAAAAGGACATTTAGCTAGGTATAAAATATTGGGTGACAACAATTTTGCAAGATCTTAGGTATAGTCTAATATTACTCTGGAATCTTGGAAAGATTCTACCGTTTATGCTTCTCAACTCTGTGTGTTCTAATAGTTATCTCAATAGTATGCCAATGTAGCATTTCCTGTCACCTCCATACTTTTAATTTGGCCTCCTTTCATTATATTTTACTAATTAAAGTGAGAAAACCATTTCTTTAAAGGCTTAGACTTGTGAAGTGTGCATGCGTCCTTTAGCAATCACCTTTGGCACACCAGTCTTATGTTAATGTAAATACTGTCCAGGTTACTACATTCCCTGTACTGCCATGACAGACTCTACTAGATTTTCTTTGATGTGCTTTTTATAGTTGCTTACAATAAGTAGTAAGTAATTTTAGTGCATTTTAGCTGTTTTTAATAACACTTTCATCTTTGTAAAAATTCTTTTTCCCACCAGGAATGAAAGAAAAATCAAATGTAACTGTATTTGTGTTGCTCTAGAAGTCAGGGGATTCTGTATCCTTTTTTTTTTCTCACTTCCTACATCACTCTACTAACATGATTTAAATATTCATATTTAATTTGTCAAAGTGTCAGTATTATATATTTGACCCCCAAGGAGCTATTAGTCTATTAATGTTTTAATTAGGAATAACATCAGCTCTGCTTTGATAATTGCACCAAAATCATTTCATTTCACATAAAAACACACATTTTCTCATGAAATAAATCAAAAAATATTACTGAAAAGGAAGCTGTGCATTTCTCCACACTCATCTTAATTCATGGTGTTGTTTCTCTCTTCACCACTAGTGTCAAAACATTACAGTGACATCTCTGACATACCATTGCCCCTGAGGTCAGCTGTGCAAAAGGCTGATCTCACATTAGACACAGGAGAAGCAGAAATGAAAGATTTTAAGGTGCAGATTATATGTATGCATAAATATATACATGTGTGTATATATAATATATGTGTGCATACATATACACATACCATATGTAAACAGGCATCTATGTATGTACATATATACATAGAGACATATACACATATATGCTTATTCATATATAGACATCATTTCTATTCAGTGAGAATATTTTATAAAAATATAAACATAAGCATCTTGACTTGAATAGCATCCCTCTTATTATGTTTAATTTGTTTCATTAAACTTGCTACTGACATTAAAAATGAACTTTCAGATTTCATGTTGGATAAATTGTATAGACAGTATGGTATTCCCGTTTGTTACCTGGCCAGAGAAGCAACAGATATAAGTGTATTGTCAGGAAAAACAGATGAAATGAGTAACCACTGAAGTTCTCATATGTTCCCATTAACCTCCCAGAAGGGAAATAAACCTCAATCTGAAAAAGTGATAAAATTTCCAAGATAACGCTGTATCAACAAAACATTATGAAACTTAGGTCATAGTTTCTTTCTTTGCTAACTGGAAATGTGCAAGTATTATACAAAAACTTAACCAACAGTGTCAAACTATTTTGTGTCACTTCAAATGTTTCCATTGTGCTATACTTAGATGGGTGGGTCAAAAATAGCCCCCCATCCCACAACAATATTAAAATTAAATGCACAATAAAATTATAATTTTAATAGTACACTATTAAACCAACTACTATTTTTATTCAATCAATCTATATTACCTTAATGATTGAAGTGAAGGATAAAGAAAATCTAGCGTGCTAACCACTAGAGCAGGTGTTATTTTCTGACATCCTCATCATCCTCATAAAACTTTTGCATCACTTTTTTTTTTTAACACATACAAGAACTGGGGTACAAACCACTAGTTCGGAGGTAAGAGGATTCACGAGAGAGAGAGAGTGAAGAACAGAACATGTGGATCCACTGAAATACACTGCTGAGGGGAGCAGTGGGGGAGACATGAGAAGTCTGCTGCACCATGTGGGTCATCTCACTGGCCAGGATTCAAACTAGTGCCGCAGTGGCTGCAGTCAACTTGATAGTGCTGCACTTACGCCTTTGCACCATCAGGGAGTCCAGGCTGCTCTCTTAGCCTTTTTTCCAAAGAAGGGAATTGAAGCTCACAGATGAAATGCAAAGGGCATGACTGAAGTTTGTAATAAGTGATGACATTGATATTTACATCTCCATTGAGTGATAATGGAGATTATGGAGGCTATGGAACACTCCACTGAATAGAAATTATGAGCATGTCTTTAGAACTGGTCACGTAAAGGAATGGGCTGTTTAGTAAACTTTCTCCCAAGTATGTGCTGATACTTAAAAGATTTCCAGCACTGCTGAAATGTCCACTACTTATCTTTCCATTTTATAAGAATTCTCTATTGCCTAACATACCATAATTATCTAGTGTGTAGTGACCGTATTACTGGTATAAAGGATAAATAATGCAGTGGATCACAAAACTCAAGTGATTTTACAGACTTTGGGGAAAGACGACAGGGAGAACTGATGAAGAAGATGTGAATTTTCAGGTTGGTGACTGTTAGGGAGATTCCAACATGTTAAGTATTTCTGATTCAGTATTAGCCACTGCCCTCAGCAGTTATTTGGGATAAGAGTAAATGCTAAAATAATTTTCATATTAAATGATTGCAATATTTATCACTTGAATCAGTTATTATACTTTCTAACAGAAACTGATTCTAAAAGTTCAGAATTATTTAATAATTAATGACTTATTCACTATGGTAATATATCAGCTCATAAACATGCCATGTATATTTGTTTTATATTTGGACCACAACTTGTTAATAGGACTTTTCCTCAATTGAGTTCTAATTTACTTTTTTTTTTTTCTTTTTGAGGTAAGAAACATCTTTTTTCTCATTGCATTGGGGTAAACCACAATCCCAATTTTAGTGCACCTGGTCAAGACAATTTCATTATGTATTTTAAATCAAATTCTTTGTTCACCTACACTTGAGGGGGGACACTGATGTAAAATACATATAAATAAATATATTTAATTAAAATAAAAACAGTTATTTTCTACTGATGATCTTTAAAAAATTTGTTCATTAGAGTCTGATTTCAAATGACTAAGGGTTATTTCAAAGCTGTCTTTGAAATACACCGTGAATATGTCTTCATTGTATTCCTTATTCAGGTTCTCTATTTTTCATAATGTACATATTCGATTTCTCAATTTTCTCTTCTGAGTCCTTTAAAAATTAATTACCTGAACTTTACCTGTTTGAAGATAACCTTAATTTTTCTCACATATCTGATATATAGTTCTGCTAGATGTTGATTTTTAGGTCATCATTTCTTTTATATTTTAGTTCATAGTTTTTCCAACATCTGGTTTGCCTAATAACAGATATAACTCTCCAATTCTTATTTCCTTTGTGTATATATTTTCCCATCTCTAACTTACATGAGGATTATCTTGACTATTAATTTTCTGGTATTTCAACAATATGTTGAAAAATTATATTTAATTCATACAGCTTGATCCCAGTCTATCTTTTGTTCTAAAGATTAAGTCTTTTCTACATTTGATAAAATATTATGTTACTGATTACTTGGAGAATTTTCTAACCTACACTTTATCATTTCTTTCTTTGTGGAACTTCTTAGGACTTTGTTAAATATTTATATCTATTCTCTATTTTTATACAGTGTTTTGCCACTTATTTTTCCTTTTGTTTAACAATCTTGGTGATCTTTCAGGCTATATGCTGCTATTTCTAAAACTATACTTTTAAATGTTAATATTCATTGAAATCTTTACAGATAATTATTCAAATTGATAAATAAGGTTTGCAGTGAAATATTGAACTATCTCATTAAAAAAAAAAAAAACCATTTCCTTCCAAGAGTACTTTAAAGGTCTCTGCATATTTAAGCTATATTTCACAGATAATCATTGTTAAATAAGGTTTGCAGTGAAATATTGAACTATCTCATTAAAAAAAAAAAAAAACATTTCCTTCCAAGAGTACTTTAAAGGTCTCTGCATATTTAAGCTATATTTCACAGATAATCATTGTTATGAACTATTTATAAATTTGCCCAGTATTTTCAAAATAAAACATGTTAGTATTCTTATATTATACTACATGGAAAAGTTATAAGTGAAATTTATAATGTATTCCGTAAAAAATGGTTGTCATTGGTAAAGTGTCTTAGAAATGTTAGAACTTTTTATGTCTTTTACAGATTTTTACAATTGATACAATAAAATTAATGGTGAAAATTATTTAAGTATCTAAGTCCATTTGTTATGGTTAATAAATACTTTACAGAAACTACTTAATAAACCAGATCATTTTTCAATACTTGCTATTTTTAATCTATTGAATAGAATAGTTTGAATTGTATCTCCCAAAATAATAGTTATAGAAAGGAAATGCAATTCAAAGTAAAATTATTTTTAAGTATGTAAATATGCTATAGCTAAAGAAAATAATAAATGTAGTCTAGAATTAAACGATCTATTTGTTTTAAGTGTTTATTAATCTTTGTAGTATCGTCTGGAAGCATTTAAGAGAGCTCCTAAGTTTTACAATAGGTTCTTATATTTCTTTTTGGAAGCAAAATATATATCACTATTTTGAAATAAACAATAAGACATGACCTTATTTGACAAGGGTGTTAAATATTAGCTTGAGTCATTTTTGTGTCACTGAATACCTAATGAATAAGAACACACATGTGAGTAACACTCAAAGAAACATAGAAGTGACTTGTGAGACAGAGTTAAGCATAAAAGGAAGCTTTCTTGTTTAAAGGACATGGTTTTATAAACTTAAGAACATACATACTTATGCAAGTAATCAGCAAGTATAGTGTGCAGTATTCACTCTTTTTCATGGGCTTAAACTCTACAGGCATTCACTATCAATAGGCAGTAATCTGTTTGGAATCAAAGATAGGATCACATTTTATCGTGTGCTGAGTTTTGAATAGCGCAAACAGGTTGTCCTAATCGCCTCATAAATTCTTTCAGTGAATATGCAGCAGAGTACTCAGAGCAATGTGCGCTTTCATATTTGAAGAATATTTTTGTCCTTGAGAAAAAATGTATGTTAGCATGTTGAATTGTATATGTCACCTATTTTCTTCTGATGAGACTTTGAATATTATGCAGGTGTTTGCACCTGTACATTTTATAAACTAAGTGTAGATAGTTTAGAAAATTAAAGGTGATGCAATTTTTTTACTATTATCATCTTAAATTTTATACGCATTTGCTTATAAAACTGTAATTACTTATATAGGACATTGTTAACTAATGTCCTGTTCTATGTATTTGAAATATTTATTTTTATCAGTTGTCATTTGCATTTCAACTAAACACACTCACATATAATAAAAAAGTATCACAGGGCATTAGTCACTGCTAACCTAAATTTTATTTTTGTCTGCCTGCTTTATATTATGTTTAACATTTTCAAGTTAGATTTTTTTCTGTCTCTCTTCTCAACATTTTAACAACTCTGAACTTTCTGAATTGAGGCCACATGCAGATCATGATGCCTAACAATTTCTTTTAACTGGCAGTTGTTATGAAACAGTTGAAATCCCCTAACATTTATGAAATCAGTAGTATTTTCATACTGTATTCACTTAATTTATATCCACTTTGTAACATGTTTTTGGAGTTATTTTTCTTTTAAAATCTTAAATAGGGCTCTCCCTGTTGCCACAGCAGGTTAGAGCGCTACAGTGCGAAGCTAAGCCAAGCCTCGCCTGCGTCAGTGCACAGTTCAATCCCCACTCTGGGGGTGACCCACAGGGCACAGCAGACCTCTCCTGTCTCTCCTGCTGCTCCCCTCTGCAGTGTACTTCATCAGTCTACCTGTTCTGCTCGCCATTCTGTTTCTGGTGAATTCTCTCACTGCCCCTGCACCTGTACCCCAGTACCTCTGGCCTGTACCCCAGTACCTCTGGCCTGTATCCCAGTACCTCTGGCCTGTATCCCAGTTCTGTATGCATAAATAAATAAAATATTTTAAAAAAAGATCTTAAATAACATGACACCATAGCTGTGCTCCCCAATAATTCATTACTGTGTTAAAATAAAGACTTGAGAAAAAATGCAGCAGTATGTCTCTTGATTTATTAGTAAAACATATTGTTAATTGATGACTACAATATCATATTTCCTTGCAAAAATATCTAGTTCATAGGAGTTAGAAAGGAAATTAGCAAAAGCTAGTTGAAATTAAGAGTGGGATTTGTCACTGGCATGCATCTGAGGGGATTGACTAGAACTTGCCAGCAATGAAATTGGGAATAAGAAGAGTTGAAAATCACCAGGAGACCTTTGAAAAAGGTAGGCTGATAGAAACATCTTATGGGTCATCATTAAGGTACTATGGCATTGTTATTTAAAGGGAAGGGATCCGTCTTCCAATTCAGGTTGTCTTAGATGTGATCAAATACGGAAATCACTTATGTTGTATTTCTTAAGAGCCTCTACATCTTGCTTTCATTTTTGACATAATGAATTTTTAAACCCAATATTGATTCATTATTTTCTTTTTAATTCCTCTTTAACCTTGCCTTTTCCCCCAATCATGAATTATTTAAAGTGAAATGCCATTTCTCTTTATACTTTGTCAAGGAAATTATTTTTAGCATGTATATAGGCATAAAGGAAATTAGGGTATATAAAACAGAAATTTAATAGAGACTATTTTTGTGCCTTTATTAAGTTAATATTTGTTATGTGGAACCTGGGTTGTTGAATGGCTAGTCAGTTTCCACAAAAAGACCACAGGGAGCTGGAAATGGGGAAGATTCTTGCCCAGAGGCTTTGGAAGAAGTACGTAGCCTGCCCCACGACACAGGCCATCACAAGAGCATAAAGGCTGAATGCATTACTTCCTGGGGTAAGGCCAGGCTAGTAAATTCACACCCAAAGGAGTGGCTTTTGGTGTGCTGTCAGGGGTCTCTCTGAGAGGCCCCCGGGGAAGGTTGTGAGCCAGCAGGCAGAAAGGCTCATCACCAGGGCCGTTGTGGAGTCAGCAGAAACTTCTGTTTTCTTGGCATCTGCTGGATGTTCTCTGGGTTCTTGATGAGGACCTAGTGTCAGTTCAAGGCCTGCACAGCTGCTCAGCTACCCAGATGGAGGCTAAGACAGTGATATCAGGGAGTAATTTAGCTAAATCCTAGTATTTGTCTTCCATTTTATTTGCTGAATTGAACTTGAGAAATGACTCTGTGAGATCTTGTTTTCTGAATGATAGTAGTCAGTGAATGGCATCTTTTTTTTTTTTTCAATGAAAAGTGAAGTATTCATTTTAGCATTTATTTTATCATTTTAAGATCATGTTTATCAATATTCTGGACCTTCCTTGATGATGCAAGGGGTTAAAGTGTAGCACTGTGAAGCTGTTTGCAGCCACTGTAGCACCAGTTCAGTCTCTGCCTGGGAGCTGACCCAAGTGCCTCAACAGATGGCTCCTGACCCCCACACCTTGCTGCTTCCCTCAGCAGTGCATTTCAGTCAATCTTACTGTTCTGCTCCTCACTCTTGTCCCTGGTGACCCATCCCCGAACCTCTATCCTGTATCCTAGTTGTTATATGCATAAATAAATAAATCTTTAAAATAAAATGAAACCATGTTTATCTATATTCAGTTGAGCAAGCTACCAGTACTGTAAGAGGAAAGTAATAGTATACCAGTAAAGGTGAAAAATGCGAGACACATTTCAGGAAAGAAAAAAAAAACAAAACTAATAAATATATAGGCAATACCTTATAGAAAACAATAGAGAAAAGGCTTTTTTTAAAATAAAATATTTATAATATTTATTTTAATCTAAAATCTAAAGATACTTACCATCACCCTTATAAACCCCCATGTAAGATATTCAGTGAGTACAAAAAAATGATGAGTAAAATGCATTTGCTGTTGGTTAACTGGAACAGTGATTAGAAATAAACTTAAGACATGGGTATCACGGTTTTCTTTTTTTCATTCTACCTCTCCAACTACACTGAGATTTCAAGGATGACGTTGAAAAACTAAGGCAAACACTGCAGACCCCGTGAAGGTATTGCCAGGACTGAAACGGGACAGCCTATGCCAGAGGAGCTTTGCGACCTTTACCAAAAGATGGCAAGCCTCGGGGGCGCTAATGCAGTTCCTGTCCCTGTCTGGCTCCGTGGTTTGTGGCCCGTGTTCCTCATGGGTACAGTCTCCACTTGATAAGTAAATGATGTGTGGCTCTCCTGCTCTTGTGAGCCTGGGAAGATCATGATGAACACATGTCACCATCTTTGTCTTCTTGGAGCTGACCATTTTACATGATGGCAGTGTGTGAACAGGAGGAGTGAGGTTGTGGTCGGAAATGGCATGATGAATTGACCTGAAACTCCAGGTGAAACATGAGGGAAAGGGGAACGTACCTGTGGAAGGCGCTAAGCAGACTAAATTAAGGCCAGTGGGGCTGGAGAATAGAAGGGAGTGGGAGAGGCGGCCGGGCTCCGCTGTGCAGGACCTCCATAGCTCCCCTACGCCATTTGGTTTTTTCACTAGAGCATGGAAAGCTACTGGAGGATTTTAAGTAGAAGATAAATATTGTGTAGTTTGCATTAAAGAAACTAGGCATGGCTTGCTGATTTTAATGAGGTGTTTGTCACTACCAGTCTAAAATGGATTTTTCTAGCACAAAATAAAAGTAGAAAAAAGCATTGATATCAATAAAGGGCGATTGAGAAGAACAGCCATGCCAATGAAATGAGAATTCAGATTTATCAAAGGAAACACAAAGCTTATTTTGAAAACATATCAAATTAAACAAATGGGACATTATCTCTATGCATTACCCTACTATAAAGAACAATGAATGTATCCAGGGACAAGATTAGGAAAAACTTTTCCTATATGCGTACTTATTTATTCCTGTTTATTACCGTGGAGACAAGTTTGACTTTTATTTCCTTTACTTTTTAAACGACTAAGTTAAATAGTCATGTTATGATATCCTGAAGATGTTTCAGACAGTGTTTATAGGGTGATTTATAGTAGGCTCAGGGCTATCTACCATGTAGAAGTAGCCTGAGATGTTTATTAACATTCTCGTAAACTGCTCATCCTGTCTTGTTACTGAATATTTGGTCATTAGGAAATAAGACTATCAGTTTATACCAGATAAGATCCCAAAATAGTCTATGAGCATGTACCTTATTAGCTGCTCAGAATAAAACCACAGATGTCACAATCCACTTTAGACTGGTAGTGACAAACATCCCATTAAAATCAGCAAGCCATCTCAAGTTTCTTTAATGGGATATGTATGCATGTGTGTGTGTGTGAATGTGTGTGTGTATGTGAGAGAGAGTTTTTATATCAACAACAAAGATCAATGCATGTCAAAGAAAGAACTCGCCAACAGTGATTTGAGTTTAGGCCTGAGAAGTCTTTTCTTGTGCACAGGTTGACATTATTGTTAAAGTCAATCAATAACTCTTCAAATATGTTTGCAGTGATTGTTTATAAATTGAAAATAAAATTTATTTAATTATCACTCAGTAAGATGAAGCACTATTTCATTAAAGTGTGCTCAAAATAAAGCCACAGATGTCAAGGTGGTAGTCTTCAGAGTTCCTCCTTAAAATCAAGCTTTTGTCAACAAGAGCTATTTTGGGGTAACTGATGCCCCCTACTAGGACATGTATAGGCAGAAAAACAGTACTACTTTGTTTACCATAGTGTTGGTTGTCTGGATAGCTGCAACACAGATAGATAGTTAATTAAGCTAAACAATGTCGTTTTTAATCATTATTTTCACTAGGAATCAAGAAGGTATGGATGCGATGTTGAGCCAAAATCAGATCTGATCCTTCACTGATGAGGGATCATTCTAAGATCTGGACCTAGTCATGCAGCTGCTTTTGGAAAAGTTTCAGAAAAAAATCCAATAAATTATTAATAATAACTATAAAAATGACAAATATGTTAGAATCTCATGAAACCTAGAAACAATATAAACATAGTGCTTTGTTAGAGTGATTTCTACTACCAATTACCAATTTCTGATATACAGATTTTGGACACACATGGTATGGTAGGGAAAGTGTAGGAAAAATAAGTAATATTACTTTTTTGGAATAGATAAAAGCTTCCATTTATCATAAACAAAACAGACTAGAGTCAACATTGTCATATAGATACATTGTTGCTAAGCAAAAACTTTCAAAAATCTTATTAGGTATTTGCAAATTATCTAATATACTAGAATTGTCTCAGATATTCAGTATTAAATGCCTGAAAAAGTACTAACTTGAACATTGAACTTAGCTGTGATACTTACAAGCATTCGGTTTGTAGCATTTACCAAACATGTCAGGAAATCTTATTGTTCCCAATTTAGATAAACAAATAGTTCAAGAATCTCTTTCTTTATGTAGACAACAAAAACATTCTTGAAGCATATACAAGTACTCAGATTTTTAAATAATATTTTAAATTATGTCTGTTTTTTTAAATATAAAGTAATCTAGAAATAATTTTATGTGTCTTCTAAAGACCAGAAGGCTTAATTTTAAGAGTAGCATTCACTCTATAGCTATTAGAAAATACTGTCTTAAATTAGATGGAATATGGATTTTTTTCAAGTAACATAATAAAAAAGATAGTATGTCATACATGAGACAAAATCAATTAAATTTTAAGGACTAAAAGATTAATACAACTGGTTAAGTGAGCCAAAAATATATAAAAGAACTAGAGACTATTCATGACTGTCTTCCCATGAAAAAGTACTCATAAAATATAACAATACAATAATTTCTTGTCAGAGGATTAGAATACCATTGTTTTATTTTGCAGCCTCTCTCAGATTCTGTCATTTATGTTTGATTGTCTAGTTACCTCTTATCTGTTTTCCCCTTTTTTTCTCCCTTTTTATGATGCATTTTAAAGAATGTGCTTAATAACTCATACTATTGACTTATTGAAATTGAACCGGTCATATTTTATGGGATAGTGGTAAAGCATCTAATTTTAGTTAAGTTTAGTTTAGTTTAATTAATTTTAGTTTAGTTACACAACGATTTGACTGACTTTTTGACCTTATTAACATGATGTTTGACCAAACTGATTCAATAATTCAGTAGAACTGGCAGGATCACAAACAGTGTTAGACTCTGCAAATATCATCTATAGTTTCAAGTCATTGGGCAGCATTCATTGTGTGCAGATGCTGTGTATAATGCAATAATTATTTTAAACCTTTTTTCCTTGCCTAAACCTTGCCTAACCTGTCCTTCTCCTTTTACTCTCCAGTGATCACTATGCTTCCTACTTCAGACACAAAACACACAAAAGATTATGTTAATGCATGCCACTTGCACAAATCTTAACTGTTAGTTACAATCTCTTTTGACAAATATCCCTTACTTTCAGAGACCCCAGTATGCTTGTATTCTGGTAACTTCAGTTTTTATTGTTTTTTGTTTTTTTTTTTTAAGATTTATTTATTTATTCGTACAGAGCTGGGGTACAGGCCAGAGATGCGGAGGGTGAGAGGATTCACCAGAGACAGAGCGGGGAGCAGAACAGGCAGATCAACGAAGTACACTGCTGAGGGGAGCAGCGGGCGGGTCAGGAGAGGTCTGCCGCGCCATGTGGGTCACCTCCGGGGCAGGCGGGGATCGAACTCATGCAGAAGTGGCTTAAGCTTCTTTGTGCTGTGCTTTAACCCACTGTGCCACCAGGGAGGGCCCTGTCGTTATTTTTATTTGAAACATGAAATATGGATTTTACTCAATAGGAAAGCTTTTTGAGGAAAAACACCCTAAGATTTCCTTTATCAGCTCATTAGAATAACTTTGTCTTCTCTGAAACATATTGCTAATTCTTTCTTCTAAATCTTTAGCCAAGAATGCCAGTGTAGGAAAAGACCGAACAGGAAAATAATATTTTAAATTTTTTTATGCTAGATTTCTGAGCATGTGCCTTCTTCCCACCTCAGTGAGGAATAAAGTTAAAATGTAGCAGGGGTTCTAATAGATGCAACTTTAAAAATCTTAACTGTACCCTTAAGATTATTGTTTCTTTGTAAAGCTAAGATACAATTCCCAGTTACCTTGTAGAATATATTGGTGACTAATTCTGCATTTATGTGATTTGAGCATAACTGAATTCATTCAAGGAAGTCAATTTGAATATATTAGATAATATCATAGGAAGAAGAAGATCTGTAATCTTAAAGATAAAATTGTAGCTGTAGTCGCAATATTGTTTTTCAGGAAAAGCCTGCCCATTCTTGAAGAAAGGAAACGGTGGTGTTCATCACCTCACCCAAACAACACAAAATAACATGGGCTGTTCTGGGAAATGCTCTCCTTAGAATCCATTTAGCCAATCAAGGGTGTATTTGTTTTGCAAATATTTGAAAATGTTTAGACTTTAATAGGAATGTCTCATAAATGGCATGAAAAGTAAATTCTCATAAAAATGTTCACTGCCTACCTAGTTGAATAAATCGTACTATTTATTTTATGGGAGAAAGATAATTCCATCAACTTCGATTCAATATCTGTGCTTTTCAGAAAATAAATGAAAAGAGAAGAACCATTTGCTAAATACCAAATTAAAAGTAAACCTCTATAAAACAAAATAAAATTAAAATATACACTAGTAAATTAATCCTTAACAGTAGCCAGTTGTATTCCACGCTTGGCATCTTAAGTTAGTGAAGATTACTCAGTGACATGGTCATGGGGAAGAAAAACCTTTGCTATCCTCACCTGTCTCCTGCCTGAGGGTGTCACTGCTTTCAGTAGTCTCTGACAGGAACAGACTAACCTGCCTGGGTCTTGAGTTTGAGAACAAGATTTGCCTTGAGAACTACCCATTACTATCTGAGAGTTCATTTATGTTTCTTTTCCACTTTCTCACTTACAAATGAAGAGTAAAATTATCTAACTGTAGTTTTCAATGGCATAATAAAATATGTATGGGCATTTTATTTTAATGAGAAGCTTTGAAGTCATGTAATAAAATCATAACACTTTGCTTTATCTAAGATACAAAAGCCACCTCGAAGGTAGGGTGAGCGTGCTGTGAATGTGCCCATTCAGCTCCCTCAGACCTATGTCATAGATGGCCCAACCCACACACGGAGCTGTTGCCACAGAGAGAGAGGCCCCTTCCCCCTTCAGCTGGTATACCTTGTCTCCTCCATACAAAGAGGACTATAAGTCAGCATTTAATAGTAATTCCTCTCTGTGGGTCATACTGTTTTTTTTGTTTGTTTGTTTTGTTTGTGCTTTTTAATCAACAAAATAGGCATTTTCTTGTAACTCCAAAAAAATTAAATATATATATATATATAAAATATATATATATATAATATATAATATAATAAAGGAAAAAAGGCATTAGTCTAATAAAATGTAAAATCTGGGAGTCAGAGGCATTCAAGTTAGAAAGGTGTCTTTGCCTCTTACTAACTTTAAGTCATGGAGAAGTTAGTGAACTTTAAGTCTCAGTTAATTAAGCTCTTCAGTGTCTGATAACAATGCCTACCAGACTAGGTCGTGGAGATTAAATACAACAACATATATAAAACTGTGGCCCAAGGGCCAGCAGTTGCTAAGCCTGTAAAACTGACAGCTATTAGCATTACGATCAGGTTTCCAGTGCTTCAAAAGTATTATCAAGCTGAGTAAATTTTGTAAGTCACTTAATAATATATAAAATGAAATATTGACTGGATAAATATGCAATCACACTTACTTATTCTAGCTTTGTGAATCCAAGAACTCACACCTAATTGATGATGTAAAAGAGCTAGAGAAGTGTTTTTTTGTTTTGTTTTGTTTTGTTTTTCACTATAACACTAGCAGTAAGCTCTCTGGAAAGGGTTAGCCACTTATTGGTTCATTTAAACCAAGTTCTGCAAACTATTTTCTGTAAAGAGCCAAACCATTTTTTTTTTTTTAAGATTTATTTACTTATTTATAAAGAACTGTGGTACAGGCCAGAGGCTCAGGGGTGGCGAGAGGCTTCACCAGAGACAGAGCGGGGAGCAGAACAGGAAGATCGACGAAGTACACTGCTGAGGGGAGCAGCGGTCGGGTCAGGAGAGGTCTGCAGTGCCATGTGGGTCACCTCCATGGAGCGGGGATTGAACTCATGCGGAAGTGGCTTAAGCTTCTTAGTGCTGTGCTTTAACCCGCTGCACCACCAGGGAGGGCCCAAACCATTCTTATTTGTACATTAAGTGGTCTCATTTCAGCTACTCAAATCTGATGTTCATCTAGAAGCTGAAATAGATAATGTGTAAATTAGAATTTAATAGCATTTTGTTTATGCACAAATTAGCAGCTATCTGTCCCACCCCCTAAGCCTTGCACTCTGTAAATGGGTCCTGCCATCTGCAAAATAAAGACGGCATATTCATAGTGTGTGAGACCTTCATAAAAAAGAGCTTTAGTAGATTTAATATGCATGTAATAAAAGAAAAGAAAGGACACCAGTTTGACATCGAACACTCAAAGTCACCCATCCCCTCATGGGTAATTGCCCAGCCACATAGGGTTGACCTACAGCAGGGCCACAAAGTAGGGTCTCAGTAGAGATGCTATGTGGTAGACCTTAAAAAACCAGCACAGACCAGTCACTATTGGTATAAGATTTCATGAAAAGAAAGGCAAACTTCCTCAAATTATTTTCAGGTGAAGAAAAAAAAGAGTAATTTAATTGTTTAAAGAGAAAAGTGAAATCCACTATTAATTAGTAACGAGGATATGAAATGTATGTGACAGTGACTTCTTACTTTGACACATTCAGTTTATTATATATAACTCATATTTTAATTTGACATTTAAAAATAAAAAGTAGTATAAAATTCATGATAAAAAATAACTATAAGGACAGAATCATTTGTGTACACTTACATGACTGTTCCCTCACTCTCCCAATGTTTATTCCAGAACATTTTAGGAAAAACATAATCAGCTCATGAACCAATGTGACAGTGGTTAGATAAAAGAAAAAAAAAAGAGTGAAACTATTAAATATCTTGATTTCTGAATTTTGGTGTCCTCATAATTTGTTGCCTCAAGCAAGTACTTCATTGACTTTAAGCTCTTTCCTCCCAGGAATGAGCTTTTAAAATGACTTTTAAAATGAAAATTAAAAAAAAAAAGAAAGAAAAGAAAACCAAAGTTGAAGATGTAGAACCATAAAATAGAAGACTGAGGAGAAAGAAGATTCTTTGTTGACAACACCCTGGAATAAAAGATAGAGGAAAAGAAAGAAAAGTCTTGTAAGATCTGTGTCTCTCCTATACAGGGTAGACCCAGGGAAAGTGACTCCCAGGATGATCCAAGTCATCACCTTTTTTTTTTTTTTTCCAGAAGGAAAACATTTTGGAGGGAAAGGAAAGCCAGTTGTAAGCTGTTGTCAAACAAGCACAGTAAATAGGTGGTGGTCGATAGGCAGATTTAAGTTGCCACTTTCTATACTCAGAAGATTTTCTAGAGATTTGGTCATCCTTTTCCTGGCAAGTAAGGCAGAGGCTCTCACAAATGCAGATTTATTGAAATGATGAAAGTCCCTTAAATAAAGCCAATTCCTCAGCTTCTAGAGCTTTTCCTATGGCAGAGATTTCTTTATAAACATATGTATGTATATATATGTGTATATATATATGTGTGTGTGTGTATATATATATGTATATACATATATATATGTGTGTATATATATATATATATATTTTACCTGCTTTTACCTGCTTCGCAACTCATAATCTTGAGCAAGTCCTTTAAATTCTCTTTTCTTCATTTTATTTGCAAAATAGGGATAATAAGAGTGCCTATTTCAACATGTTTGTTATATTTACATGAGGTAAAACAGGAGCTTTTTGCCTTGAACATTAGTAGTCTTATAAATCATACATATAAATCATTTTATTAACAAGATTGTTAAAAGATAAAGTAGTCAGAATTATAAAAAAATGCATATTTTTTATAGTGTAAGAAAGTTTTTGCAAGCCATCAAACAGTGGGATAGGAATGGTCAAGTAATGAAACGTTTAAAAACTGCAGCTAGGGATATTAATAAAGATATATTTCTCTGTGATAGGGAGTCCATTTTTTAGCTTGTAAACAATTTGTATTCTTTTTTGCCCAAAGGAATGAAGCATAAAACACAAAGCCATTAAAGTAGACAGAAGACAGAAGACTCTGGCAGAAGACAGAGTACAGAAGTATTTGAGACTTGAGAGGGAAAGGAAAAAAATATATACTGAATATGAGCACTATATGGGGCAATGTTTTCTCCCTAAACCCACAATAAGAAAATACTCAGTACTATGACCAGACACACGAATCAACAAAAGTTTTAGTAAACACCATCTTATCAGTTGTTTTCTCTCTTCTTCGTCACTTCTCTTCCTATTCTGTGTGTTTCTGCATGTTTAAGTGGTTTAAAACAATACATGAAAATATTCTCCACAGTGCCATCAGAACTATTTAAAGAAAGAACATGATGAAGCCCTCTATTTGGCATTTGGTGGGAGGGTTAGTGGAGGGTGGTTGTCTCCAGAATTTGAGCACCATAAGAGAATTTATATTAGAGCAAACAAGGATATTTTCTAGAGCCTAATGCTAATGGGGCCATT
>NW_004567119.1:1642779-1647411 GCF_000260355.1 Condylura cristata | reverse complement strand
CTTGTAAGTGAGCTAGTCCTATTATTTTCAGTGAGAACAGAGAGACACAGCTCTGGCTTAAATCAACACAGTTAATAAATGAAAAAAATAATTAAAATTCTGACTTTCTGAGCCCAAATTTTATAGTCTTTCAGCCATTTTAAATTGCATAAAAGGAGGAGTGATTATCAGCTTAGGAAATTGACAAGGGAAGATAGAAAATGCCATGAAGTGAAATAGCAGGGGAATAAAAAACAAATTAATTATAGGCTTGATAAACAACATCAAGAGCAGAATTGAAAGTGAACAGAATTGAATTTGTAATGATCAGTTTTACCCCGTTTTCCAACTTCTTTGAGCAATAAATTAAGTATCACCCTGGGCTACTGCTGAGCCCAGCAGCTCTATGTCACTCATAGGAATCAGTCACAGTCTCACAGTGCTAGCCGGAACGCTGAGTTTGTCTTAGCAATCCACCTATTGTGATACATAAATAAACTTTATATTGTATAGCCTTTCAGTCTTTGATTAAGAAAACATTACTGTGGTAATTGCATGAAAATATTAACTTGAGCACTGCACTGACTTTGGAAAAATCATCACCCAGATTTAAAAATGTAATAATACTTTAATATTTCAATGTGTTAACATCTACTTCTCCCTACCTATCAAAATTAATGAAAATTAACTTGTATTGGCATGTATGCTTTCATAACATAATAAAAGTAATTGTGATTTTTGCCTTTTAGTCAAATTCATTCAGCAACACCATCAACCTGGAAACATAGTTTTCCAAGGCTGGGATTATTATGGTTCTGATTATGTTACTACATAGGTTGCACTCTTAATCAAAGTCAGTGGAGGAGTTTTAGTTAGACATATTTTCTAAACTGTTCTGCCATTAAGTGAGTAGACATAGCCAACCTCCTGTGAAAATCTGCAAAACCAAAATAGTGGGCATCTGTTCCTCCAGAGTAGACTGGAATGCCAGAATATCAGCACTGGAACACACAATTCAGTATTAGGCGAATGGGTTTTGGACTTTCTCCAAGGGATTTTATTACTATAAACACCAGAAGTTCCATTCATTGCACTATTTCATCCATCAGTACTTGGAGAACAACATTACACTAAAACTTTTCCTATAAGTAAGTAATTTTAGAGCAGCTTCAGAAAAATATTTGTTAGGTCCTTTTTCAGAGGGGAAGAGTTAACTCTGTTAGGTCCTTTTTCAGAGGGGAAGAGTTAACTCTGCTGGTTACAAATGTATATCATTAGGTACAAATTGTCTCCAATTGGGACATTTTCTGTGATCATTGTCTTTGACTATATTCAAAAGAAAATGCACAGGTGGCCAGCACAGTGGCTTAAACCGCAACACTGCACTGCAGGCTGGCAGCAGTTGCTTTAGTGCAAGTCCGATTCCCGAGCAGGAGAGGTGATCTGCATGTGCATCAGACCTCTCTGGTTTGCCCGCTGCTCCCCTCAGCAATGCATCTCGTCAGTCTGCCTGTTCTGTTCCCCTCTGACTCTGGTGAATCTTCTCACAGCCCCTGCTGCTCTGGCCTGTACCCCACTTCCATATGCATAAATAAATACATGTTAAAATAAAACAGCCTAGATTTTCAAAGCTAAAAAAATTTGCCTTCCGATTCCCATTTTGAAACATTGTGTTGGAAGTCAAATATTTTTTTAAAAGCTCAATTCAGATTACTACAATACTCTTTCATTAGCCTGAAGTGGTTAATTCATAAAAATTGCATTGCCTGTATGGTGAAGTAAATAGGAATCAGGAGATGGCTTTGTTTGTGTTTGTCTGCACAGTCTCCCCAGGTGGAGCAGCAAGATTTTTCTTAATAAGAGTCATCCAGGTGTGGGGATTAGATGTCATGAAAGTCCCACAAACCTTGCAGGTGTATCACCATTATTTAAAATGCAGATTGTTTGGGCTGAGAGCAACCTGGGCACTGAAGTCAAAGCGACATTTCTGCCCTGTCCTTCAGCCCTCTCTACACCAAGAAGAAATCAGCTCTTCTAAACTGGGCCTTCTCCTAGTTGAATAAGCGAGCACTGCTCCTCCTTTATAACCTCAAAGACCCTAAATTTCGAGTCTCAGCCATTTGTATGTTTATCAGTGAACCCATCTTCTCTATGTAAGAATTAATCGTTACTCTCAGAGTAAGATAGGTAAAACTCTTTGATTATCAGGTGACATCACCGTCTAGCCCTCCCTCTCTGTTTCTCTCCTTGATGATCTAGATCTGAAAACAGAGTAAATATTCCTGGTCTGCTAGCTTACTCTTCACAGTTGATAAGCATGCAGATCCCCCATTTACATTAGTAAATTGTTTTTTTTTTTTCTTTGCTAACCTACCCTGTGCTGTTTTGATTATTCTTCCATTCCCAGAAGAATCCATAGGGAAATTTCCCACCAGATCACAAGATGCATTTTAAAATCCTCATGAAATATTTTAAGATTATTAACAAGAAAAATTCTACATTTATGCCATAATTGTGAATGACCAGTAATGCTCACGCTCCTCTATATTCAGTTACACCTTCTTTTCCAGGCTTACGATGCTGTTCAGTTGGATGTTATTTAGTACAGTCACAGATAAATAACCTACCAGATGTAACCATACCATCTAAAGTTTAAATTAATAGAAAAATACTCAAATTTATGGTTCATTAAGATAATTCTGTTGCTCAAAATTGTAATACCTTGCCATTTTCTTCCAAGAAATGAAACTGTACATGATATAAAAATAAATTATTCAAAAATTAAACTTGCATATTAAGTAAAATAACCAGAAGACACATTTTCCCTCACAATCATTACCTGAATTATCTTTTGTTCAGTTTGAAGGGAAACAACAATAATGTAGACTAGCTTCAATACCAAGTTTTTTTGTACAAATGAGAATTTTTCATAAGTTTTAGAATTCAAATGTAAGATCTATGATTAAAGAACTTGCAAAAATGCATGTAAACATTTTCCTAATAATAATAATAGCTAATAAATGCACATAAAATTGATCTCAGCTATTTTATCCTCTTTGGTTGGGTGTCATTCTCTCTGCCAGTATTTAATTAATGATCTCACTGCTTTGTATTATAGAAAAAATACTTGCATTTTTTTGTTTTTTACCTCTTCCTCTCCTGTAAACTTGTGCACTTTTTATATCCCAATATCATAAATTAGTGGGTGTTAGAAAGAAGATAGGTTAATGTCTGTACATCCACCATCTATTTCTTTGCCCCTACTTGTTGTTTAAAAATACTTAACTCAGACCCTCTCTGATGGCCAGCTGGTTGGAGCACAGCAGTGCAAAGCTGGCTGTGGCTGCTTCAGTGCGAGTTCAATCCCTGGCATTAGAGGTGACCCACATGTCGCGGCAGCCCTCTCCTGACTGGCCCCACTGCTCCCCTCAGCAATATACTTCATCAATCTTCCTGTTTTGCTCCCCACTCTGTCTCTGACAAATTGTCTCTCTCCTGCACTTCTGGCCTGTACCCCAGTTCTGTATGCATAAATAAATAACATTATTTTTAAACATTAATACATATTTAGTTATGCATACAAGAACTGGGGTACAGGGCAGAGGTGCAGGGTGTGAGAGAATTCACCAGAAAGCAGAGGTCAGGAGAGGTCTGCCATATCATGTGGGTTACCTCCCTGGCTGGGAATCAAATTCTTGCTGCAGTGGCTGTGGATGACTGCATAGGGCTCTGCTTTAACCCATTGTGCCACCAGGGAGGGCCCAACTAACTAAAAATATTAAAAAAACAAAACAAAACAAACAAACAAAAAAACATAATGGCCTGCCTCTTCAAAAAGCACTAATCCTCTTACTTCCTTATCTTTCAAAAAATCCTTTTCTCATAGTGGCTGTTAAGTCAGCATTTTCTCATACTTAACCATTTCTGATCAAAAACTTATTTATAAATAAATATAATTTACTTTTTATTTTTCCAAGCCATTGTTTATCACAAATTCCATAGAGGAATAACTGGTAATCAGACTTTCAGGGTATCTTCCAACAGAAACAACTAGAAATCTGGGCAGACATATGAAGCAGCATTTTTAATTACTGGAATGATGGGAATTGCAGAATTATGCTGCATGCGAGGGTTAAGAGAGTACCCTATAACCACTCTCTTTTGTTGTTGTTGTTGTTGTTGTTTGTTTGTGTTTTTTTTAATTAGAGGTAGGTGAATTTTGGATTGCAGTTCCAGAAGAGAGATGGGAGAGAAAGTGTGAGAGTTTGTATGAAAAGACATAAACTGACATTTGGGGAAACTGAGACTGATAGAATTTGTGGTACATATTATAAAAAAAAAATGAAATTTGTTGAAAATTCATACAGTTGCACTTTTTTATATTGGTTGAATTTTTATTTGTAGATACACAGGGTGAACCCCCACAAAGCAAGCAAGGCTCCTGTTTAACCCTTAACTGTAAAAACATTTAAAAAATAAACTTAGTCTTCCCTGGTGACCCAATGAGGTATGACGCAGCACTGCAAACTTGCAGCAGCTACTTCAGTGTGAGTTTGATCCCTACCCAGAAGTGACCTACAGGACGCAGCAGACCTCTCCTGTCTCCCCACTGCTCCCCTCAGCAGTGTACTTTGTTGATCTGCCTGTTCTGCA
>NW_004567119.1:1640703-1641714 GCF_000260355.1 Condylura cristata | reverse complement strand
TTTTCTTCATATATGTGAAATATTTTGGAATGATCATAGTTGCCTTGTTTTGAATCTCACAGACTTTTTTTTGTATATTGCAGAGAGGGACCAACTTGTGGGGCACAGTTAATGCAGCTTCTGTGTTTCGTTGATAAAGGACCCAGATGTGTTTTTAGCGTAAGCAATCTATTCCTGCTTATTTTGATGTTAACAAAAGTTTACTACCAGTTTCTCACCTTTTACCCTCTATAATGAAGAATAGGTTGACAGAAAATGAGATTGAAATTTTACAATATTTCTTCCCTTCCTTATATTCATATCAGAAGGAAATATGCTTTATTCACTCTTTCTTTCCTCACTTATCCCACAGATATTTTGAGGTAAGGTTGGTGGTAAATGTGTAAGCTTCTAACACTGACTGCACTGTAAAGCCTAGTTATTAAGTTACATTAAGATAATCTTGCTGTTATACTCTAATCTAGTTTAACTTCACTTTTACTTAATTCAGTGTCTACTTGCATATATTTCACTCACACACATATGTAAAATAAGCTAATCACTGTTTGCAGATGAATCTGTTTGTGCTTAGCAAGAGACTAGGAAGTCTAGTTTCACTTTACCAGAAAATAAAAATCATTAAACTTCAAGAACATTTCATTTTGTAGATAAATAAAACCTGATGTTTAACTAGATTTGTGCTTATTCATATTCAGTATAGTAGAAGTGTTGACTGAAAACAGAATGGACATGAATGTAAAAATCGTCTTGAAAAATACCTGTGAAGTCACAAAGGTCCCATTGTGACCCATGCGGCAGCTGGTGTGCCTGAGAAAACCCCGACAGCTGCATCTCAGATCAATGTGGTCACCAGTTACCAGTCTCAGTAATGTGCTCTTAGCAGGGTCAGGTCTCTCTGGTTCAAGTTTTCTCCTTGAAAGGAATCAGTTCATCCTTGACCTTGTTAGGGATTATCCTGCTTTCTGGCAGGTTTTATAATCTCCAGCAATAAGTTCATGTAACGCATGCGTA
>NW_004567119.1:1539254-1639984 GCF_000260355.1 Condylura cristata | reverse complement strand
AATGTCACTGTGTAATCAGTTAATTTCCATTAAACAGGTAGAATGGAAGGAATTGGGAATTCTGAGAAGTACTCAGTATTCCAAGAGGAAGTATTTAACTCAATAATCTTAGGTTTCTAGGCAACTGGGTCTTTTTGAACTAATGTTTTGCTCTCCCACATCTCGAGTCTTGTGAAAGCATGTCTCTAACTTTGAAATTTTAGTTTTATGTGACAGAGGACTTGAATACTTTTACTGTGAGAATTTCCCTGATCTACTTATTAAGAAGTGACATTTAGTCTATTTTTAGAGTGTTTATCTTATTAAAATAGGAAAACCCCTTTTCACTCATAGCAGGAGTATAATGGACCAGGCAAGAAAATAACAAGAATAATGAACAGCCCTATACCAGAGACATTTTGTGGGGGTGGAGTGGAGAATAGGATAAAAAATGGGGGGATGGGGAGGGAAATGCATGCACGGGATTATGGTGATGGCACACAGGTGACTTGGTGATGGGAAACCTGCAGGAATTACAATTGAGATGGAAACAAAAAATGTACAAAATGATGTAAAAATAAACTGCTATAAAAAAAAAAGGAAAACCCTTTATTACTAATGAACTAACTTTCGAAGGTGTGGAAGGAAATGCAGATGCCATCCTAGGCACAGCAAAGTCCTTACACAATAGTGTTTATTTTTTTTTTCAACTTGGAAGTGATACACAAACCAAATGCATTAATGTTTTGATGCCAGTGTGTTTTGGCAATTAGAATCCATTTTATCCAGAGTAGAATTTCCTATTTGCAAGAATATTTTTGTATTTAAGAACTGCATTATGGTTAAGTCTTGCAAAAATTTGACTACAAAGTCAGTTCTCAGAGACAATGCAGATACAGAGTTGCCCACACCTGCTCTTCTGTGTGCTTTCAGGGTAAGCTAGCAGAAGGTAGGCCTCCTGCTGTGGCAGTAATGGGGCAGTGGGGGTTGGGCTGAGCCAGTAGGGCTGTGCTGGTCCCTGACTGCAGAGAGAGACCACACCTAAATTCACTGAGCCCTTCCAGCAAGCTCAGTAAGCTGTGAGACAGCAAACATGTCCATTTTAATGGTGAAAGTCAAATTAATTCTCTGCAAAGTGAACTCCTGAGGAATGAGGTGCCACATCAGAACAGTGATTGCCCCACATGGGCCATAAACATAATGTTGCTAGCATCTCATTGTTTTCATAAAGCCCAGTTCTGAGGGTCATGGCAGTCACCTTTGAGACTCTCTTGCCTTCAGAACATTAAATCAGGAAGTGGCAGATGTGTGTTCACACTGGTGTCTGTTGCAGTGAAATATAGGCCAGAGTTATGTATGAAGGTCCTGGAAGCAAGGGTTGGATTTGAGTGGTCTATGTGATGGGTTAGCAAAGCCTAGGCAGCAACTTGACCAGATCCAAGTTCTTTATCCAGTCAGTTCACCCTCTAGAGTAATTGATTTATTCAGTTACAGATCCTGTCCTTTCTGGACAAAATGTCCATACACTTTGTTCATGGCCAGTATTTCATGAGCACTTGATTGTTTGCTTGGTATTTATGTTGTACTGGCCTTTGTTTGAGCAACAAATTTCATAAAAACTTTTCTAGTTAGCTCTCTGGGTCTGGTATTTCAATAGATTATGTTTTATTCTATGCTCCTGAGAGCTGATATTTACAACATCAGACGCCTAAACAGAAATGATTTTTGTGGAAGAACCTGAAATCTGGATCCTCTTTTCACATCTGTTGAAGGACCTGAATTCAGAAAGATTCATTTGTTTCTTCTTAAGGAGACAGTAGCTGAAAATGTTTTCAAAGTGGTGCATGCTTAAAGTATAATTTTTAAATGTTTGTATTTTATGTTAAATTTGAGAAAGTGGTAATAACAACATAGATAAGCATATGATCTGTATATTTGCATTAGTTGAAAAATTATATGTTCACACACTTAAAATAACTAACTATAGTGTTGTATGATTCAGTGTTAATGATCTATTTATACATACATTCAAAGGAGCCACCTTTTCCTATTATTATTCCCTGTTATTGCTCCCTGTTTAGATTTATTTTCTTCTCACTGATGTCCACACTTTAAACAGAGGTATAACTTTTATGCAGAATAGAAAATTTTAGTTGTTACTTAAAAAAATAAAAGTAGGAAAAATAAGTTTAGAATTGATCTTCAACTATATCTACTTCAAAAATTCTCCTTAGTGCTTAAATTGACTACGATGAATCATTTTACATAAAGGTTTCTTAAAAGTTTTCCAGATCGAGAGTTTGATTAGTCAGAATTATATATAAATTCTATGTTAAGCCGATTATATAATGATGGGCTAAGACTAGTAACTAAAGCTACAGGTAATGACATTTTACCCTTATCCTTTTTTTTGAAGATGTATTTATTTATGCATACAGAACTGGGGTACAGGCCAGAGGTGTGATGGGTGAGAAGATTTACCAGAGACAGAGTGAGGAGCAGAACAGGCAAATTGACAAAGTATACTGCTTACCCTTAGCATTTTAATGAAACACAAATGTAATTCGGGAGATATTGTATTGTTGTTATTCTAAATAGGTACTAATGTGGATAGATTCAACCTAGGTTAAAAGGAAATATAGAGAGTTAGTGCTTTCAGCGTTTCCTTTACCCCACACTCAGCTCTACTGCGTGTGTTCTTTCGAGTAGATCACAGACAGCCAGGCATGGGAAAACCATTTTACCCTGATCACTTGAGCATGTTTTGCAGAGCAGAAGCTATTTTCCCACTAGTTGGAATCACAATATTGGCATCTGCTTCTTTGGAAATTTTTGTCATCCCTTAACATCTCAATGTTTGGAAAATAACTTTGTTCCAGTAAAAATCATTAGAAAAATTTTAGGAAACTCTTCAACCTCAAAGAAATTTGCAATTTCACTAAATAATTTGAGCTTGTTTTAGATATTTAAAGCAATATAAATATTGATATTTACTTTAAAAATCCGTTAAGTGGTATGAGTCAATTTTATAATGTTTAATGGGTATGAAATATAGTTAATGGTTATACAGATGCTAACCTAGGTGATAGGCACAAATGGTCTCTTTCTTGATTATGGTGACTTACTTAAATAGTTTCTGTTGTAAGAAAATCTACAAGGTTGAGGGTTTAAGAGAAATAGAAGATTATGTTTGAGGATTAGGCTGGGGTATAATGAGAACTTTAATATATGGGACTTAGTTTTATTTGCTTACTTTTATGAAAGAAAATTTAGGAATGCTGCTGAGTGTGTTATTTATGGATATGATTGTATTTGATAAAGGATCATAAAGAGGACTACTGAGATTTCCTTCCTACATAGCAGTTGGGTGGTAGATAGTAGGTATATTGATAGATAAATGGACGGACAGAAATGACATCTCAGGCAGGCATGATTCTCTACCATCCCTTTCTCCCATATCGAAGATTATTCTGTTCTTCCATTAATTCACTACAATAGCACAATCTCAGCTGTATGGCACATTGTGTTATTAAAAGTTATCAGAAAATGCCAGATGGGTGTATGTGTGGGCAGCAGTGTGGGCTGCTGCAGGAATACATAAAGAGTTCCGACTCTTAGGGAGTTGATAAATCAAGGTCAAAAGGTTAAAAAAGTGATCGAAAGAACACAGACTAAAAATCAAACAAAAGTCACCATTTCCCTAAGATTTCACATCTGTCTTTATTATTTTATTTATTTTACAAAATGACTCATGCTGTACATTTTAAGGTACTTTCTAACACTAGAATAAATGATGGTATATATTTTAAAACACATAGATCATAAATGTGATAATAGTCCCAGATGTTTATACAAAAATGTAATAGTACTTCCTCTTGGGAAGCAAAAACTAGTATTTGAGTGCCTCCTATGTGTCAAGCGTAAGTTAGATGTTTTCACTTATATTATCTCATGAGATATTCATAAGGGCACTAGGAGATAGTGTCTTAAACCCGTGTAAAAAATAAGAAGTGATATATTTTTTTCTGAGTTAACTTGAAATAAATTATTTTGAAAGAAGGAGATAAAAGTTTCTTGTCATGAGAGCTTGTTCGTATGGTTAATTTGCTTTCTCTTATTTTCAGCTGTAGCTAGTATTTAAACACTACTCAGATATTATTTTCAGACTTCTGTACCTTTTTTGGGGGGGTCCAAATGTTTAATTATTGAACATACATTGATGTTTTGCATAGTCAAACTCTGGAATAATTGCTTGGGAATTCTAATGGGAAGGTGAGCTGACTTCTCTTGCTCTGTCAGTGGGAGAGGAAGAAAGGCTGTTGTAATATGTAGCTAGGGCTTCTTCATTCAGTGCACTGAGAGACATTATTTTCCCATCTTTCCTCTTAGTGGACAGAAAAAGACCAGGAGGCATGTCAGTCATGATGACATGTTGGGAAGGAATGAAGGGTCTTATTGTGAACCTTGTTTTGAAAAACAACTGACAATTTGGCCGGGGGGGGGGGGGGTGGTTTAGCAAAAACACAGTGAAATGTGGCCATTGGCTACAGAAGTAATGGAACTATGGAACTAGCGAGGATTATGCTAAGCAAATTTTATCAGAAGGAAAGTGACAAATGCCACATGGTTTAACTTACATGTGGAATACAGAGAAATGAAACAGCACATCAAATGAAGTGAACCAATGACAAAGCGTGGCTGTCTGACTGTAGAGTCCAGGCTACCAGAAGGTGGGTGGGGAAGGAGCAGGCGCTGGGAGCGAAGCGGCTAGGGCTTGCCTCGGGATGATGATGGCCTGTGGCCTGTCGCCTGCATCTCAGGAGGCCTGATCCGTGCCTCTGTATCATGTGCTGCTTTGTAAGCTCTTCAATAAAAGATAAAAGTGCACCACTTCTTGAGAGCTGACAAATCCATTGTAAATCAGGAAAACAAGATACCTGACCCAACTGCCTTATGTCTCTAATTCAATAGTATACACATATAAAATATTAGATAATATATTGGCTTTAGGCATTAAACTAAAATTTTTATGTAAAATTACATTATTTCACTACATGTAAGTATTTTGGTGGGACAGATGTTTCAGCTAAATAAAATTTATTTGAAGACATTTATTTGAAGACAGCTAAATAAAATTTATTTGGTTATCGAGTTGCCAGAGCAATTTACTGAAATTGTTTATCATAATCAACAATGCATTAATAAAGACACCCACTCAGCCATTCCAGCCCAATAACTTCAAGCGTATATCAGTTTCAAAGCCTGGTTGGAAGCCTTTAACTTCTAGTACTAAGAAGAATGGGTAATTTAAGAAACAAATATCCCAAAGAAGATGAGAGACTTTTAAAGTGTTCCCTTCATGCTCATTCTTTCCTCCCCGAGGATGGGCTCTCTGCTGACTTCAAAGTAAGACTTAATGGCCATACTCACTCAGCTGGAAACTGGTGAATATTTTGTTCTGGGCCTTCATCCTTGAAATTTCATTTTTAATTTTCTCATCTCCTCCCATTTCTAACAATTGGAGAGGAGAAAGAACACATGGCTCTTTTTTTTGGCAATAATTTTGATAAACGCCGTGGTAATTATTACCTGTGGCACAGCCTGGAGTCTGGACATTCCAAAAACATGTGGCCTCTATTTGGAGAGAAGCCTGTACTTCATCTGTGGAAAATTATGTCTGATTAGGAATTAATGTGTGTTGAATAACGACCAACCTTCGCCTGACTTATATTAAAAGTTGTTTGTTTTCTGTATAGAGTTACTGTTTATATATCCTGACTCAGAGTAAAACTAAATGAAGACCAGTGTGATGGCGATAATAAAAAGTAGAGCCAGAGCACATTCTAAAATATAATGAAAAAAGTCGCACATTTCCTTTTTCAGGTATTGTGTGGCCACGATGGCTACCCAGAACATTGTGGCTGGAGCTTTCTCCATCAGTGGCAAACATTGTGCCGTTAAGCCATTTTCTGAACTATTGTTCACTGTGTGTAAGAAGTTGCAAGTTATATTCTAAACCATGATTGTTGGTTATATTTTAATTATGACAAAGACGTTTTAGTAGTTTGTTTATTTACATAAATTATTTTTTTCTGTGTGCATTTGCTCTGTAAGGACTGATTATTACATGTGGAAATGTGTCTTGAAACAAAACCACATCACTAAATAATTGTGGGCAGTACTGGTAGGTGTTAATTAAATGTAATCATCAAGAACACTGCTTTTAAGCTGCTTTTTTAAGGGCAGTTGGCAAATACAGTGTTAGAAGAAGCTTCAGAACATTGCATAGAGAGAATGCCAATATGCACATTCACAAAAACTGGCCTGTCTGTGTATATGAGTTTGTGCAATGCACGTGAGACTTTTTAATAAATGACTTGAACAAGCCTGTAAAACAAGCAAGAATGGCTAGAGGCTGTTTAAACTTAATAGCATTTTCAAATATAGTATACTTCATACATTCTAAATAAAATACCAAAGTAGTAATAGAAGTAATTTTAAAAAGCATTATTAGCTTTTAGTTTTTCAAATTTGAGAACGCCTCAGAGAATTAATTAACTGAATATTGTGAGAGAAACAATAAAGTGACCACACTCTCAAAGGCAAATGTAGTGGGGACCGCAAAAAAAAAAAAAAAAAAAAAACAGGTAAAGTTTAAAGTTTACCTTCAATATCTGGAAATTCAGCAAGTATGGGAATATTTTAAAGGTAAATAATTATGGTTAGAAAGTAGTTGGGGGAAAAACTATAAATGTTGATAATGACAAACACATTCAGGTAGAAGCTGAAAGCATTTTCTCAAAAATGCCTAAGGATCTATGGATAGTATTTTGGGAAATTATTTTTTAAATGTTAAGGTAATCTGATTACATGAACAGTAATGTCAAAGTAAATATTTAGTCAAAAATATTTTGATAGCTTTAGGAAGTAAACCTGTAGGAAGGAGATGGGGTAAGGAATGATAATTCATGAAAAGGGGAGTGTTTGTTTAAAAATAGTCCTGTTTCTCCTTCACCAATACCGTTATCTACAGTTATGTGGAAATATTTGAGCAGAAGGCTAGAAAAAGTTTCCCTTTTTTACATACCAGAGGAAAAGTCTGCTCAAAGGATATCACAGGTACAGATGCCTGTGTAAGCACACACTTGAGAATTAGCAGAGAACCATAGTTGAAAGGCAGGGAGAGATGGTAAATAGTAACATATAATAAGGTCAGCAGGTGAACAGATGGAGATCATTTTGAGACACAGAAAATAAATTTCCAGTGCATTGCAACATAGCATAGGGAAGAAAGCTGAACTCCAGATAAAAGGGGAAAGCCACAGGACAGCTTCAAGAAGATTCATCTGATTTCATTTAAATGTTAAGGATAACTGGCTTCTTAATTCAAGATACACTTGGAAGGAGGACAGATTAAGAAGAGCAGTTAAAGGATGCCACCACAGCCCAAGTGAAATACAGTGCCCACTTCGATTAGAATGTTAACAGTAAAGGTAGTAAGGGGTAATTGGATACTGGAAATGCTTTGTAGGTCGAAGAAAATTATTTATACAATACTTGAGAGAAAACAAACAAAAGAGCAAGAGAAAAACAACTCTTAAGTATGATAAACTTAGAGAACACGTTTGTTCTTTACAAATGGAATATTTGGGTAAAGTTAGAGTTTTTGACTGTTAAATGTGTGATGGCATGTTAATATAAGGGTAATACATTAAATAAGCTTTTGGAAATACGTCTGAGGACAAAGGAAAGTGTGATCTAGATCTGCAAATATTTTAAAAAAGTCTATAGGCATAATTTAAGCTTGGCACTATTTGGGAATAAATGTACATGGGCAAAATACTAGAATCTTTCCAGAAGCAGAGATAAGGATTTTTTTTTTCCAAAGTAAGAGGGCAGAGAACCAGAACAAAGGGAACCCAGAAAAGAAAACAAAAAAAAAAAAAAAAAAAAAAAAACTAACGAAGCGAGAAGATAAGCAAAGTGAAGAAAGCATTTTAAGAAGGAGAGTTTCATCAACTGTGTCAAATGAACCATAAGTCGAGGAAAGTAAGGGACAAAGTAGTGAACAGGGCATTTGAACCTTGACATGAGCAGAATTGATGAGGCGAAGATAAGAACAAAGTCTAAAGCCATAGTGACAAAAAGTAAATTAGAGACACACTTTGGCAGTTTTTTCTATGAATTTTATTGTAGAAAGAAATGATAAGTTGAGGACAAATATGGCAAAATGTGAACTTTTAAAAGATGATTACTATTATAGCAAGTTTGATGCCAGTGTAAATAGCATAGCATAGATCACAAGAGCTAGATAGTAGTTCTTCAAGTGAGTCCTGAATAAATAGAATAGATGGGTTCGTTGGCACAAGTGGAGGCTTTGCAGCTAGGTCTGAACATAAATAGTCAATCAAGATTGAATACTTCATTCCTTCAACAACAATGTTATCAGTATGCTAGATAACAAGGATATAGAAATAAACACCATGAAGATAAACATTTTCAGTGGAGCTAGGAATAAACATCACCCTTTTAATAAATTTTGTTTAAAAAATGCTCTACTAGAGATTAAAAATACGATACTATCAGGAGAAAGAAAATGCGCCCATTCTAAGAGAAGAGAGGCATATGCCAACATGTGTTGTTTCTGTGTGTGTTTTAAATGTGGGTCATTTTCACAGAAGTGAGATGATATCACAGTGTGGTTTTGATGTACCTTCACTTAATGATAACTACTATTGAATATTTGTTTCATGTACCTACTGGCTATTGGATGTATTCTTCCCTTTCTTCAATGTATACTTTTATTTCTTTTGGCATAGATTGGCTATACATTTAAAGGTGGGCTTATTTCCAGGCTTTCAATTATATTCATTAGTCTATATGTCTATATGCCATGGGCGTACAGTTTTCATTACTATAGCCGTATAGGATAGTTCAGAGTCTGGAAACGTACCTTCTCTGTTCTTTTTTGTCAAGAGGGTTTTGTCTATCTGGGATCCTCTTGTGGTTCCATGTAAATTTTAATAGTGTTTACTCCATTTCTTTGAACAATTTTATTGAAACTTTGATAGGGATAATATTGAATCTGTATATTTCTTTGGGTAGAATGAACATCTTGAGTGTTCTTGGCTGAAATATATGATCAGTTAAGAATGAATGTACATTTATTATTTGTTTGCCTAGTTGGTTGAGAACTAAATCACTAACATAGGGATTGCTAGAATAAAATATTAAATCATAGACGAATTCAAATTGCACACACTGATTTTGTGATACATATGTGATTTTCTTCTAGTTGTATAGGATGTCTTGATGAAAGTACCAATGGGAATCATAGATACATATGTATAACTTTGGTTAGGTGTATATAAACAAGAGAAGAGACTAATAGAAATTTTATTGTACCTAGAATATACAATGTTACAGTCCTTTTTAAAATTAAAGAATTCAAGACACAATATCAGACACAGTGATGATAGATAGGAATCTATGTAAAAATGGTGGTTTTTAAAATTTAAAATTTATTAGTGACCTAGTAAAGTTTAAAATTTATTAGTGATCTAGACAATCTTTATTGTCCTAGTAGGAAATAAAGCTATGGACATAGAGGATCCAGAGAGAGGGGGAAAAGAGAACACAAACAACCCAAACCTACCAGAGTGCAGGAGTGACAACAAACACTGAGCAAATCATTTAGAGGGATGGAGTATGGAAAGGTCCCATCACAATGAGTAAGGAATGTTCATAATGGGCTCAATATGTTATGGCCTCAGGGCTATGTAAGTTAGTTCTTAGATGCATTTAGTGCATCTTGCGATAAGATGGCGTGAGAAATTATTACTATTAAAACCTAAAGTTGTCTCACAAATTAATTTTATTGTTGGGCTAGATGTTGGACAGTTTCCTAGAGAAAGAATCACAAAAGTAGCACTTAAATCTCATTGTGACTCCACCCTAAATGCATGTCTAAAAATTGAGATATGTGCATGGGCAGCAATATCACCAGTATGTCCTCTCTTCTTTTAAACCTTGACACAGATGAATGCAAGTAGGCTTCTAATGATAATTGATTATTTTCAGTTGAGTACAGTGAAAATTCTTGTATAACTTAGAGAAAGCTTTTAAGAGACTGCATTCATAACACCTCATTATACTTAGAATAAAATATATGCTGTCTTTTGAATATCTCAGAAATGATGTCAAACATTAAAATTACATAGTCAGAAAAGTACGTTTTATTTGAAAGTTTTATTTCCATTCCATCTGTCGAGTTATTTATCATCAGTTTGTACACAAGCGTGCCTCAGTAGACTGTAAAACAGGATCCAGTGCCTCTTAACTCTTCAAGTGTGTAGGTGTGAGTGCACACCCTTGTGCACCCGGCACACACATGTAGACACATGAGTTCATGTGATTCTGCAAAGATAGGTTTTCTTGAAAGTGTTGAGGCAGCTGCACTCTTCTCAGGCTGCTTCTCTTTTCATGAATACAAAAGCAGCATTTAACTTATCATTGTACTCAAGGGTTTATTTTATAAGCAATAGAAAAGCAGCTGGGAAAATGATCTTGTTACTTTTAGCATGGCTAGGTAATTAAAATTTTCTGGGTTGGAGATATTTGAGTGTTTTCTATGTTGCTGATGATAGTTCTTACTAATGATATTAGTGCAGTAATTTTCCAATTTCAAATGTTAAGTATTTTTGTGTGGTTAAGTGATTTTGTTGAGTCATATAGATAAATTAAGTATGAAATTGAAGCCATGAACATTTGCAGGAAATTTGCTCTTGTATTTCCAGCTGCTCGGCACTTGTACAGTGCCTCCTCCTCTCCTTCACATTGTTGTTTTTCTTGACAAAAATAGTGCCTAGCTAGGTGTCGGGAGCACAGGATGGGCTGGTTCTCTTATCGCCATGGAAACAGGAGGGGATTTGTCCGAAAAAGGGAAAAGAGAGCAAGTTAATAGGTGAGAAACACAGCAATGCCCAAGAGAAGGAGAAACTGGATTTTCATGCCCACTTCAATCTACAGCAATTTAACCAACAACAGTGATAGAAAGGAGAACTAAATCAGAAGTTCATAATTTCAAAATAGATATGGCAAGTCAGAAATGGACTGCATGATAACATCAAATTAAGAAGAGAGAAGGATGAGGAAGATGGAATTGTCTCCAGCAGGAGGCCTACATTGCAGATGCGCCAAGGAGGAGAGACTTAGGAATTCCGTGTAGTGAAGAACTTGCAAAATAACGCCAAAGTACTGCCCCTTCCTCTAGTAAGTCCTCTCAGGCAAGTCTGCGCCCCACTCCCTCCAACAGAACCGCTTCTCAGGAGCGGGGTGAGCCGCACTTGGCCGGACCCATGGCGATCTTCCCGCCTGTGACAACAGTAGCATTCCCCAGAGGCTGCCCCCCCACTCCGCTCTGCCCCTCACTCCGCTCCCTTCATTTTCCAGGTAGCTTCCCTGGTTCCTCACCTCTCTCTTTATGCTCCTCTGCCTCGTTGCTGAATCCGTCCCATGCATCCTTGGTTGCTCCAAACCTAAGTCATTGGACATCATATTTTATTTGTACTCAATTCATTTGCTGCTTTTGCCTAGCCTGTGCTTTTCAATAAAATTTAATCACTGAAATATCAAATATGTAAGTGCTATCTCAAAATTTCCCCTGAACACCAGATTAATGTGTGTGTGTGTGTGTGTGTGTGTGTGTGTGTGTGTGTAGAGAGCGAGAGAGAGCACTCCTATGGTTTTATCTTTCTCTACTAAATTCATCACCTGTTGATATTTTCCATGTTTAGTTATTTCTTTATTGTCTTGCTTGCCTGTAAGGAAAGCCCTATATCTCCAATGCCTATAGTTGTGTCTAACACATTGTATGTGTTAAAAAAAAATAGGTTTTAAATGTCATGTGAATTATCAATAAATGATTCAATTGTGTTAAATACTCACATTTATTTAATAGCTATATTATTAGTGTGTCTACTGCACCAGCACTTAAAGATTGATTTATATTTTAATTATTATTTGTGAAGTTGGTAATTTCTTTTTGTGAGTTACTTTGGGAAAAGGTTAATATTAGAATATCCTGAGATTAGTTTCATGTCTCTGGTAAGGTGTACTTGATTATGTTTGGCTAACCTTCTTTGACTGTTTTAATTTCAGATTGATGAGACTATCTTCAGTTTTGTTAAGGAAGGATATTCTAATTCTTCCTTTGGTTACTGATTTTGAAAGGGACCATGTGGTTACTTCTCATTTGACATCTTGTCTTCATATACTGTCTGCATTTTTTTCAAGTCATTGATTTTCTATAAGTCACATTTCATCTTCCACTAATTATATATTTAGAACTGGGCGTGTTATTTAAACAGCTAACATTATCTCCAATGGGAAGCTTGTCATCTTGGGGGTCAATATAGGTGACCACACCCGGTACTTTAAAAACTGATCGCCCCATGTGTTTTAAGGTAGTAAGTCAGCTTTTACAATGATTTTCTGTGTACTTTGTTAACCAGAAATTCCATTGTCTTTGGTAAAGCCTTGAGGAGTACCAGGCATTGTGCTTTATATCAAAGATACATAGTTGTGTTTGTTTGTAGATTAATGTGTGCGAGTGAGGGTGTGACCGAGGCTAAATTATACAAGTGTAATTATAGAAGTGTATTATATAAGTGTAAATTCCTAAGTTCACCCCGCCTCTTGCTCAGGACAAGGACATCTCACAGACTGGGGTCTTTGTGCATGCCCTGCCTCGGTCCCTGGGGCACTTCCTGCCCACTGGCTTACAAAGCTGCGCCCTGGGCTTCCCTTGTCTAGTGGGGGTCGCACATGCCCACGTGGTGGTCTAGAGGTGCCTGGAAATAAACAGCTGAGGGTCAGCCCTCACCAGTTGAATGGTGGGAGTCCCATAGAAGCATCCCCAGTTTCTTCAGGCCTGTGTGTGGAATAGAACATTAGGGTTCACACACCTGGTGCCTGCGCCTGCCTGTAACAAAGGAAGCAGTGCCTCTTAGAGCCCGGGGTAACTTCATTGATAAGGATGCTTAACTCTCCCCTCCTTTTCAGTCTTCATTTCGGTCTCTTCCGCAGCCACTGTGCTGTTTGGGAGTCAGCGCCTGCATTAGATCCCTATCACTGTCTTTGACAGTTTTTACAGATTTACTGGCTCAAAACAGTACTTTTATCATCTTTTAGACCAGGAGGGCAGAATCCAGATCCACTCACTGCTCAAGATCAGAGGTGTGAGCAGTGCTCTGCAGGGTGCAAAGGTCACCTTCACCCTCGAATGGTGACCCCCTTCCCTGACCATCCAGGCCTCTTGGTTCCACTGTCCTGTCACCTTGTAGTGATTTGATTTTTCCGCCTCCCATTAGCGAGGGGCCTTGTGATTGCACGTGACTACTTCAGTGATCCTGCACAATCTCTCCCATCCATGGTTCCTTAATTGATTCAAAACTTGAATCTACTTTACCATGAAAACTAGTGATCAGGAAATCTAAAAATTCAACCCTAGATTGTTCTAAGGAGTCATTATTCCGCCTACTACACATTCCAAATAAATGGCACTTGAGACCTTGCTTCATATACTTAATCTCTATGCTTGATCTCGAGTGGCCAGTGATTCATTACCCATAAAATTATCTAAATCTCCAAATTCAGAAATAGAAAGTGCCTTTGCACTATGTACATATCATTGGAGAAGTAATATTCGGGAGGGATTGCCATAAAGTGTAGTTTCTGTCAGAATTTAAAAGTTTTTATTTCATTTTTTTTAATTGGAAGCTAACATGAAGTCACTATAAGAAAATATTTAATTGAACAATAATAATGACATGGATAGAAATAACAATTTATAGTTAAATGGCTTGACCCTCCTGGGTATACTCCCTGCCAGCATGTATTTTGTCTTTGTAAAATATACTGGAATTAGTGGAGAAAACACCTAGTCTGTCAGACTAATCAGAAGTTGTGCCTCTGCTTGCTAGGAAAATTCATTAGGTAAAATGTCATTTTGCCTCCAAAGTGACACTACAGTGTGGGCTGGGGTTTAGCCCCATTGGCTGGGACCTTGTTCTGGACACAACCTGCACAATGATGACCAGTAAAGTCCCTTTAAGTAACTAAGGTGTCTCTTCAGCGTACTGTAACAATGTCCCGGTTCTGCTATTGTGTCTGCTGCCCAGAATAAGAAGCATTCTGGCAGGTTGGTTGGCTGAGTGAATAGTTGCCTGAGAGGTGAGGACATTTCTGGGGAGGAATATCATCCAAGGAAAAGAGAAGCTCTATCATGAGAGTTGGCCCCAGTCACTGGTCCGACATACTCGGTGATCTGAGCAGAGGGGAATTCCATTCTGTAGGTCATCCATTGGTCCCTTTACTAGGTAAATGACATTGGTGAGCCAGTGACAGTGAGTCTCAGCTCTACCACTTAACCAGTGCTTTGCCTTTTATAATTGCTTGATACTATTTGTCAGACTCAGTTTGCTTGTTGTGAGATTGCAATATTATTATTGCAATGATAGTATATAATAGTATAGTATCGCAATGATGTATTACCTGACTCATGCTATTCATAAAAGATTCATTTTATTTTTCTTTTACCTATCTAAATAAGTATCCCATTCTTCATAGGTGAAAAATGGTTTCAAATTGGCCAAGCCACATAATTCAACATGATAAAAGGTATAAACCCTGCCCCCAAGGACCTCACTCAAAAATAATGTAAATTATAGATGAAGAAGGCTATATTTATTAAAGCCACTTAGGATGATTTCATTCTTAAATAAAAATATTAAAACAAAATGCAGTGACTCATTGAGACTAACCTAAGTCATGGATACAAAGCATACATATTTTTAAAATATGCACCTCAAGTAAAGGCCGAGTTCTTGGAGTGATGTACTAATAGCATTTGTAGTAACAGAAACTTATAATCAAATCTATATGAGCCACCGCTTACTAGAAGTGTGACATTGTTGGTCTTATTGTACTTGGCAGAGAGAAGTGTAAGAGTGTTTATGAGTCAATGAAACTTTGACTCATAGCGCTCATTGAGGTGGTCTGCACCTAACGTGTTGACAGGGAAGGGCTCTGCTAGCTGGGCCTCGGCATTCAGGGGTAGCTGGCACAGAAGGGCACAGACCCCCGTGCCAGGGGTGCAGAGTTTCTGCTTCTGCTGTGGGAGCTGTGTGGGCCTTCACGACCTCTGCTATTTCTCACGTTAGCAAATGATCTAACGTGGATTTGCTTCTGCCTATTAGGAGGGAATCACAGTGATGTCTATCAACAGCTATTCTACTTCTTATAAAACAAGGCTGCTTCTAGAAACCCAAAGCAGGGTAACTGGCAGAGCCTAATGAATAAGAACCAGAAATGAGAAGTAAAAGTCAAAAACAAAGCTGAAGTCAGGAAAATAATGTTCCCTTGTGTAATTTAGAGTCCTCAAATGTATTTACGTGTGGTTTGCTAATATTACTAATAGAAAAAGCATCTTCTCCATTATTTATTTTTAGTATGTAGTATTCACATTGTCTTGTCTCCCCAGAAAAGCTGTCAGAGATTGTCTGCATTCTTTCTCTTTTTTGATAAAGGGAGTAATTTTACAGATGAGTAAAAAAATTTTCATATTAGGAAATTCTGATTTTGAATGTATTCCCTCTTCAAATGAATTAATTCATTCCACCAGAGGGCAAGCTTCAAAAATAGAAGGTAGGGACATCTGACATAGTAAAACTCAAAATTGTATATAAAGGGAAGCTCTATTAAAACAAAAATAAAAGTTCATTATTTTTTTAAAAATGAAATATTTATTTCTTCAGAAATGAAATAATAAAGGTGAGCTTGTTTCTGTTTCAAAATATTAGTTCAAAATTGAATTCCTATCACAAATTTAATAAACTGTTTGTAGTGAGAAATGGTACTGTAGTTTATAAATATTGATTTTCAATCTCCTTCCCAATTAATTATGCATATACTTTCAGTATAGTATTCAGATATTATCATCACATATGATTAATATTCAGAGGTGAATGCAACATGATTGTAAAACTAAATTGTCTCATTAATGAGATTTGAATACTGAGCACCTTGCAACACTTGATTTCACAGTGTCCTGATATTCTAGAACATCATAACACACAATTCAGTGAACATAGACTAAGATTCTGATGGTTCAAATTAACAATATCAATTTCCAGGTTTTCTTTTTTTGCAAGTTGTTTACTTGCTGTTGAATGAATTATCACAAGTAGGAAGTGCTGTAAGAACAATGTTCCTTGCATTTAAAAAAAATATATACAGATGTAGTTAATTTATTTGTGTAAAAACTACTTAAGATTAGTTTATGAATAAAGAAAATATGCATCGATGATGATACTAGCACTGTGATTGGGTGGAACTCAGGGCTTTGGTAGAGAGAAAATGTTACAGAGGCTGTCAGAATAAAGACAATCCTGGAAAATTTTACAGAGAAGTTTTTTTTTTTTTTTAATATAGTTTGTAGAGATAATATGTAAATGGGAGAAATGCAGTGTAGCAAAGAAATACTCAATCAGCAAAGATCCACAAACATGTTATAAATATATGGACAATGATAGATGCATTATAAAAGCTGGGCACTCTATTTTCAAGAATGTTCAAAGCTAAGGTGAAGTTGGGGGAGTATGTATTTCACACACAGATATATATATATATATATATATAGCTTTGAATGGAAACGTGTGAATTCCATTTATTTCCACTTAACAGAAGCAAATAGTTTTAGGTCACACATTTCCTTCTTTTAGGGTGCTGCCTTTAAATGTGACATTAAAAAAAAGTAGTATAGTTTGCTTGATAGTCCTCTAATACTTTGATCTGGCCCATCTGGCTGTCTTCATCAGAAAACTGTTTCCCATAAACTTTCCAACATCTGAGTTTTTAGTCTGTTGTCTGTTTTGTTAGCTCTGCATTCGTTCCAGTGGCATTCATGTATTACGTGGCTAAGTGCATTAATTGTATTTTCTTGTCTTATATTTGCACTGCTTTGTCATTTGAGGACCTTATAAGCTGTAGGGGAGATCCCCCTTCGCAGGGCTAATTCCCAAGACACTAACAATTTGCCTATGAAAAGCCTCCCACATGTCTGCCTGCCAGTGGTGAGTCTACAGCTCCAGTAAACTTACCCAGCTCTCACTGTCTCAGGCACCAGCCAACTAGACTGCCCCTGGAGTCAAGAACTCACTGGAACAGGTCACACATTGAGACTATCCAAACCCAAGTTCATACTATTCATCCCTGCTTTGCATTTCCATGGAACCCCAGTGATGTCTTTGGCCTGGATTTCTCTCTTGCTTCTGCCCCCTGTACAGCCCTCTGCATTCCTATATTGCCATCTGTGGCAGAGTGTGTCCCAATGCTCAGGAAATGTAGAAATAAAACTCTTCTTTCAATGACATTATTTCTCCACATTATAACTTAGTCACCTCCATAAATTAAAATCCCTGGGCATACTGTAAATTCATTTTATTTCTGAAATGAAGTAAAGAAACCTATGATGTCAAGTAACATGTAGAATTCTGTGGGATTGTGGAAGAATTGATAATCTGAGGTGAAATGCAGGAATAATGATTACACTGATGTTGATTGGAATTGGATATTTTAGTCAAACCCTTTAGCATGCATGGTTCCCATCTATGATATATATAAGGAAAAATATTTTCAAGCTACTGTATAAACCTAGCCCGTCCCTGCCCCTCTCTGTCACTTGAATTGGTGAGTGGCTTGCATGCTGTCAGGAGAGAAAATCAGGCAACAGTGTGAGGCTCTTCGGGGACTGTCAGGAAGATAGTGATGAGGATGACAGCAGCTTTTTTTTTTTTTTTTTTCTCTTAGAATAATGCGGTTGAAGATTTTTCACCTAGAAGATGTACAATAGCATCATAAGGAACAGAGCCTTGTGGAATATTCTCGAAGTTTGTTCAGTAGGAATTGATAAAGCAGGACACTTTAGTTTTTGAAAAACACCTTTTTGAAAGAAACAAAAAGGAAATGGTTTAGGGGACTGATGTCCCATGAGTGTCACTGTGAGTGCCATTGTCCTAGAGTAATTTCAAGAATTGTGAATAGTTTTCAATATAAAACTAAACGTGATGCCTCTAACAATCCATCTATGTTTTGCTTTGCCTTTTCTAAAATGTCGTTTTTACTTTTGTAATTTGCCCTTGCAGGCATTTATTATTTTTCATTGTTGAAATGTGTGCTGAGTTCCTAGCTACATATGTGGACTAAATCTATTATAATATCGGGAACTTTCAGCATTCTTTCACTGGGTGGTTGTAATGATTGTGAAAATGAAGATTCTTTTATTACTCTGTTATTAAAGATAATGGGATCAGTCTATATCAGTTTTCAAAATAAATCCTAAAGGTGGCAATCTGAAAAATGAAGTACAAGTGTATAGGTCATGTATCATTAAATGAATGGGAAGAGTAATAGAGTAAGATATTGATTAATGTGATTTCTACAGATATGGTATTTAGATGATTAGATGGAGTTGTCACAGCTCACATAAAAATATGCCCAGAGCAACCATTTTCTGTAAGTGATGTTTCAATGTCAACTGGAGCTGGATGTCTGATGTTGTGACATCACTCCAGGCGATCTTTCTGGAAGGGATGTACTAACATGGCAGCTTTGGGCCATCTCAATTCCCCTTTGGAGAATCAGGTGTCAGGACAATATGCATTCTGTTGGGAAGTCAGGGAGTTCCTGTGCCCACGCTTCCAGAACCAGAGAAGGCTGTGCTAAAAACACTCAGGGCAAAAATGAAACTGAGTAAAGGCATCTTAGGAGAATGCAGATTGACAGTCACATTCCTAGTGCTCAAACAAGATTATTTTATGTGTTACTATTTTACAATGAGAGAACCAAGCCACATGCCTAATGCTACAAGGTGTATATCCCTATGAAATAGCCTCCAGGGAGAGAAAATGCTTCTCTTTTCTGCCAAGAAGCTCTCGGGACCAAGTGTCCACCTGACGTGTGAGGTGAATCTCTGTGGAGTGCACCCAGAAGGGTCCACTCGCTTATATAAAAGCGGAGACAAGCAAACAAAACTGTGCTCAGTTGTAGAAAATAAATAGCAGGTATTGACCAAAATCCCAAGGAAAGAAAACAAACAGAACAAACCTAAGTCTTTTTTTTTTTTTTCCTTTTTTAAGAACACAGTAAGGTATTTAAATATGCTGAGCCAAGCCACTTGAGACTTAATTCTTTCTGTCGTTTCATTTTTCTCATCTATTCTGCCTACCCTTGGGCTTTTCCCCTTGTGTGTTCTACAAAAAGTAAAAAGAAATTTAATATTCCTTTTCCCATCTGTAAAGTAAAACCCACAGGTATACAACTATGCATTTCAACTACTGTTTTCTAATCTTTCACCTTCTCCTTAATTATGCTCATAAAGGAGCATACTGTTTGATCAGTATATATGTGTGTGTGTGTGTATATACACACTGATTTTCACTCCAGCTCCTGCACCCCTGTCTCTGATAACAGTAACTTTCAGCTCTAGGGATGTACAGTGTCCATGCTGTGCAGACTTCTTGAACTAGCCCTAGCCTACAATTCACTCACATGTTCACAGAGAGATTTCAAGTTGGCAGGTCCTAGCTCAGCATTGACTGCAACTGTCACTCAGGAAATTGATCTGCAACACAGCGCGGGATCCTTGGGCACCGATATCTTCCCTCCGTCTTTGAGGACATGGACCTTAAACATCATTCTTTGCTCTCTGCCCTGCCTCTTCCTTGCGCTCCTGCGGTATTTGCATTAGCCGTTTCACAGGTCTTCTCTGGGATTATAGATACCATTTACTTTGCTTGCCTTGATAACTGGTTAGTTGTTTTTTGAAGATTTTAAAACAGCAATTTCATGTGGATAAATAATATCTTGCCTCAAGTTACTTTACAGTGCTATTTAGCAGAAGAGCATCCCAAATACAGAGGTGAAAAGCTCAGAAGTATGAGTGGTGTTTTGTATTATAGGATAAAGTGCTTTTAATGCCTGCAGACAAAAAAACAAAAACAAAACAACAACAACAAAAAAAACTTCCCTTGGATGAAAGCCCCTGAAGGAGTGAAATTGCTCAGGAGCACTTTCTGCATGCTAGAAAGGGATTTGGAGTTCTCAAAATGCTGAAAGAAAAGCCTAAAATCCATTCTAAAATTTCTATATCTTCCCAAATAAATTATTTGAACTCTCAGTGAATTGTATTGCGTAATCCGCTTTTACTTCTTTTAAAGGTGAAAGGTAGCGGTATTGCAGGCATCTGTATTCATTAAAGCCCAGAATGGAAACTGGTGGAACTGTTGTAGTTCTGCATATGCATTGAGGAACTGCCTGTGTCGTTTTTCCAAGACATTGGAAGTGAACGTTCACTTGATTGTTATTCTGCAAAACAGGCTATAACCAGACAGCAAAAAAAGGGCACTTTGGTGCTACATCCCTGCACTGCAGCCAGGCCGCCATGGCTGTTTTGGATATCTCTATCTCTCTCCTCAGCCAGACATGAGACTGACTCATGACAACCAAGCGTCCATGTCCCGATTCCTATCACTTGTGAATATATATTAATTTACGTAGTAAGTGAACTTTGCCAATATAGCTAAAAGAAGGGTCTTGATTATTCTGGAATACATGGATTGTCTGGGCAGGTCCATCAGCACCACAGGAGGTGTGAGTGTCAGCCGGAGATGAGATAGCGGAAGCAGTCAGAGTTTGAAGATGCTCTGCTGCTGGCTTTGAAGAGGGAAGAGGGAGCTACACACCAGGTAGTGCAGGCGCTGTCTGGAAGCCAGGGATGCAAGGGACTAGGTCCTGTGCTAGCACCTCGAGAACTGCCAGCTAATGCAGCTGTACTGCTTGAACCCTCTGTGCGCATTGCGATTTGTTGCGGTGACAGTAAGCAGCTCTGTGCGTGTGCAGGTATATGCACAGGTGTGTGTATGTTTGCATAAAGCAAACTTGCAACCCTTCATGTTGGCTCTCTGCAGCTTGTACTCACTTGGGTGGTTCAAACAACCTCAAGCATTACATGTGTTTTAATTTTTTTTTTTTTTAGAGGGGAGGGAAAAGATTGGTAGCAGCCTTTTGCACTCACTAGAATCTAATTGAATTACTATTTGAAGGAAGGCATGATTCAAACAAGGTCATAATTATATATTTTTTTTTTCTCCAAGGAATTATGAAGAATGTTCCTTGCTCATTTATTTTTGTGCTTAGCATTTACAACCTTTTAATAATGTCTATAATCTGCTTACATTGTGCCTCATTTTACCAGGACTTGGGGTCTGTCAGAATGGGTACTTTGATCTATTTTGTTGACCTACGTATTTTCAACATCGAGGATATTTGTTAAATGAATGATTTGTTGAATGAACGATTATATGAGTGGATGATTTTATGAATTTATTTTTTAAAAGATTCATTTACTTATGCTCACAGAACTGGGGTGCCGGCCGGAGGTGCAGAGGTGATGAGAGGACTCACTAGATACAGAGTAGACATGTTGAGGAAGTACACTGCTGAGGGGAGCAGTGGGGAGTCAGGAATGGTCTGCTTGTGCCAAGTGGATCACCTTGGCAGAGGGGGCGGTGGGAATGGGACTGGCCCTAAAGTCGTGCGGCCACTTGCAACACTGAGTGCTAACACTGTGCCACCAGGGAGGGCCCTCTTTATTATATTTCTCTTGCATGACTTCAGCACGGTTGAACTGAAGCCGTAAGTCGTTCTTCAAGTCATGGAGGCTTTTCTCTTCTTCTTCATTGGTTTTCTACACATTCAGAGATATCAGAGTGGTCCTTTCATTTGAAATAGTTTTTCATAAACTTGGTACATTTTCTCTGTAACTAATTCAGTATGAAGATTTGGACTACATGCCAAGGTTGGGGATTCTTATTTTTATGCTGCATTTCAATCAAAGAGACCTAAATAATGTTTACATTTACTGCCTTATGTTGGTTAATTATAAGAGCCATTAACCTTCAGATGATCAGGGGATGAATCAGCCGAAATCAGTCAGTGCTTGCTTTTTTTAACAATTTGTTATTTGCCTGTCAAGGCATCCACAAATTAGATGCAACAATGATCCAATTATTCTCCTGGCTCAGTTGTCCTAGTTCAAAATGAGCTGGAGCTGTGCTCCAATTCTCCAGCTGCCCCAGTGAAATATAAGCTTGGAGTCGATTTCAGTAGCTTCACCACTTTATGGGGCTTTTGGGTTCTGATGAGATGCTTCCTGACCATACTGGAATCCATGCATGATCCAAAACTACTTTGTGATATGCTTAATTGGCTTCTGAAGAGGATTCCTGCTCTTAATTTTGGGATAATCTTTGTCTCAAACAGGTTTTTGGATTGAGTTTTTGATATGATTTTTTTTCCCAAAATGATAAATATCTCAAATTTGGTGGCATGTGGTTTCTCAGCATTTCCTAGTTAGTATGGAAATTTCCCTTGTTTGTTTTTATACCCTAATCATAATTACAATAGACATTCTGTAGCTGCATGTGCTCATGTCAGAGGTAATGAGAAGCAAATGGGAATTTCATTTCGAGTATACAAGTGTATGAAATTGCCTAGTTCAGCTTAACTGATTTAAAGAAATAATCCCAGCCCGAAAAATTATATGAAACAATATCTACATAGGATGACCTTGAGGACAGTCATTTTTGTAGATGGCTGTAATAGACTGTCAAGCTTGTTTTTAGTCTGTGTTTTTTTTCTCCCATGAGTATAACTAATCACTTTTCCCATTTGGTAAAATACTTTATTTTTCTGTCCAAATTCTTGAGAATGCCAAACTAGTGGTTGGCATATTTACTTTTACCTGCAGGCATAAGATCTTTGTATTTACATGTGATTTCTGACATTTATAAAACAGCATTTTTAAAGTTCTGATTGCCTAATATTCCCTTCTATTCCTAATAAATACTTAATCATCACATTTTCATCAGGCATCACAGTGAATGTTCAGCAGACCACTGCGCAAGTCTGCCCGTGCTGGATGTGATTTGCTACAAGCACTTTAGATCTCTGGATTCGTTTTCTTATGTATAAAATATACAGATTCAACTAGATAATATCAAGTCTTCATTCAAAGGCAAAACTCTTGTGACTTCCCTGTCACCCTCTTATTCTTTTCTTGTTGGATGGAATTAAGCTAAAAATAAAAGTCCTTTTATGCTGTGACTCATGGGGTATGTAAAGTTTTTTAAATTAATCTTGACAACATTAATGCAAATGAGCAAGAAAAGAAGGAGAAGCTGTTAAAGAGTACGGGTTCTTGTTTTTAAAGTGAGACTTACAAAAGGGAAGACTCATAAACACGGAGAAATAAAAAGATGTGCCAGGAGATTTGTAAGAGCTCTGGAGAAGGGCATTTAGAAAAGGACATAGACTGGACTGGGGGTTTGTCAGTAATGCCAGTAGCAGTAGACAACTGTATGGTGTTGGTTTGTTTTCACTCGCTAGGTAGAGAAAGAACATGTTCTTTTCGTAGATTGTGTTTTACTAAGAGATACTGACCAAAGCAAATTCGAAATTCTTCTGTCTCTATTAAGAGAAGTGTCTTCATGTTGGGACTTCAGCGGAAGACAGTCGAGTTCCGCGGTGCTCTTTCCACACACATGTGCCTAGTGTGCTTGGCAGAGTGAAACGTTCTGTGAGCACTGAGGGGCACCATGAAGATCCAACTGCCTCTATCCCCAAAAGTGTTGCATACAGCCAAAACCAAAACAAAATAACAAATTACCACCCAGCCTCCGCCTGGAGGCCCAGCCGTAATCGATCCATTTCCTGGACTTTCATTTGCCCTGGGTTATCAGCACAGGTGCGTTGTGGAGAGGCACCTCAGTGATTGTTCTGTCCTCATCTTGAATCTGGAGTCCCAACATGTAGCTCTGTCAGTCAGCAAGTACCAAGCTGATTTGAGTAAAAGCTGTGAAAGTGAAAATCGAATATGCTCGCCTTGAAAACTCATTATCTCATTCCTAGAAACTTATTTTTACACTGTTAGTTTTGATGAGAGGAGTAAATAAACTCTATCAGTACAATAATTGAGGGCCGGAAATGATATAATACTTAAGGGCCGGAAAGAAGTCACTGCTGTTATACTCACACCGCAAATCGAAGAGTGACCCAAAGCCAAACAAATTCACAATGTGATTTGCACTCCTTCCTCATTGGTTTCCGTGTTTAGTACTATAGCTAATGAACATTAGAGTTACCCCGTGCGATGTGTCTGTGTTCACACAGAATACAAAAAAAATATTAATAACTAAAACAGGCTGATTTTTTTTTTCCCCAATCACTCATATGATATTGTTAGCATGGACACCTGTTACTCATGGACTCTTCAAACTGTGTGGTCAAACTTCATTTTTATTATTTTTTAATTGTCATGTTGGGTAGGGTCTAGGGATTATAAATAATTTACAAGATGTATAGAAAGGCATTTATAAGCAAGAATCATTTTCTCAGTTTTCTTAAATAAGACAGAAACTCCTTAAAGGTATAATCAATGTAAGGTATATTAACAGTTGCATTATATATGCGATTACAAACATGGCTATGTACCTGAACTAGAATCTTTCTAAAGTCTTTAAATTTAGGAACTTAATGGATAACTCAGGACACATGAAACACAGGATTGACTCATGCATTTCGATATAGAAATTGTGAAGTGTGATCATGTTCTTTTAAAATCCCCTTTTCAGGGATATAATATGTGTTTCACACCTCTTGAATCTAACTGGGTTGAGCAAATCTTTTTGTTCTTAGGTACTTATTCTTTAAAGAACTTGAAAGCTGGAAAGAAGCTCAGTTGTGCCCTGTGAATTGAAGGGGTTGGACTTGCTAGTCTTGGGGCTGACTCTTGGCTCCTGCACTGGGACCCTTCCACAGCATCAGCCCTCATGTAATAAAGAAAGGGGCTGACAAATGCCCTTCAGATGAGGGAAAGGAACACTTACGGAAATTAGAAAAGGCTTAAAGTGAATGTTCTATTCTTTGTTTAATATTAAAGCTCTAATGGTTTCTTGTTTGATTCCCTCTATAACTATATAATAATTAGATTATAAATTCATTGAGAGTAGTGTCTGAATGTGTTAATATTTCCTTTCTTCACTACACTCAATTAGGGTATTTAATAAATTTTAAAATAACCTGAATTCCATTAAACAATTCATTCAGTATTTTCTTTGAGAGAAAGATCTCAAAAATGTCTTACACTGCTACTAACCACTTGTCATTTTTTCTTTACAAAGATAATGTTTTGCACCTCTTAACAAGTTTTATTTTTCAGTTAGAAAATCATGTCTGCTTTTTCTTCAGATACACTTTTTCTAAAATTGTACCCGATAGTACAGAGAATATATGCATCCTTTACTGACAATACTCTCATCCCCTGGACACCACTTTGAACAAAATAACTTATATTCATAAAAAAAATCTTTAGGGCCCTTCGTGGTGGCACAGGGGGTTAAAGCACATGACTGAGAAGCTAAAGCCGCTTCAGCATGACTGATCGCAGGTCAGAGGTGACCCACATGGCGCGGCAGACCTCTCCTGACCCACCTGCTGCTCTCCTCAACACTGCGCTTCATCAGTCGGCCTGTTCTGCTCTCCACTCTTTCTCTGGTGAATCCTCTCACTGGGCCTGCACCTCTGGTCAGTACCCCAGCTCTGTCTGCATAAATAAATAAATCTTAAATAAAAAACCCTTAGCGAATATATGCGTTAGAGAAAAGGAAGGTTGTCTCCCCCAGAGTGCTCACGCCTTCATCCATAGAACCTGGGAACAAATTAATTTACCTGGGAAAGAAACTTTATACATATAATTCAGGTTACCGGCAGAGGATGCTGCATTGTACAGGTGGATCCACTGCAGTCATGATTTGCCTATCTCACATGAAAAGGTCAGGGGCTCAGACACAGTGGCATCCAGGCATTCAAGCGATAGACTTAGGATCTTTCTCTCTCCATTTTTCACATTTTATTTTCTCTGCATTGGAACGACTTCACTAGGTGTCCATGTTCAAATTTAGTAACCTGAGCTGATGTTCAAGCTCATGGTCACAGAAAGAATCTCCTTACTTAACGCACATCAGTCCACATAAAGGTGAGATAAGCCTGTGTGTAGCATCCGTTCCCCTTACCTCGCCTACAGCATTGTCAGGTACCTAGCATGCCTTATTCTTCCATCAGCCTGCCTTTACCACTGAGCAGGGATCTGGGCTTCTTTGTGCAAAACGAGTTTAGGAAGTATTTGCCACAGGTTGGGAGGTGAGATAATAATGAAAGTGGAAAAAAATCTGAAATACCAAAACATTGCAAGAAGATGTACATAGCCCTTTCTTTGTGTTCGTTATATAAGGATGCCAGAGAATACGTGTAACCTGTATTCCATTAAGAAGCAGAAACATAGTGCTAGCCAGCCAGGGACTATATAAAGATATCTAAATTTGAAATGGGTACCATGAGCTTCTGAGTTACAAACACAAACTTGCACTAAGAGTTTAATAGAAGCAGAGAGCTGGCATTATGTTTCCTCAATTGTTTGTCCCAGGTGAGGTTACAATAGTAAAAAACTAAGTCATTGTAAAGCAGATCCCCCCCTCAATTATTTACCTTTTTGGCCTTTTATTTTTTAATTGAAAATATGGATACTAGGAAAAATGAAACGTTTGCCCACTACAAGGAGGAGAGCAGAAAAGGTATATTCCCAAATTAGAACGTATCCACTTTCCTTTTTTCATTATACTTTCTAGACATTTTCTCGTATCTTCCAAACGCCTGCCTATAGTAGATGTCAGTGACATCAGCTGAAGGGAGCCACATGATTATATCTTCCATTGGAATAACACTGATAATAATAACTGACATTTGATATATACTAGAAATGTTATATTAGCATCTCCCTTCCATGTAAATATCCCAAGTGCAATTAATGCCACTCATTGGTATACCAGTGCTGTTTCCTGTGAATATAGTTCCAGAAACTCAATGCTCAGTTTGCCCTTTAATGTCAGGTAAATCACAGTATTGCTGAGAAAATAGCTTAGATCAAAGAAAGCCAAAACAGTCAAGTCAATTAATTCATGAACTTCAATAGCCACTAGATGGTGAGTCTCTAATTTATTTTAAAACGTGAGAGTTGAAGCTAAAGGACGCCATTTAGAAAGATGTACGTGTGAAGCATTCACTGAAAGAAGCACAGATTTTGGCTGACGCCCCAATTTTGGAATACTTTAAAACTCCATTCAGCAGTATCAGAAGGATAAGAACAAAGAAAAATAAATGAAGGGGGAATGTAAATGAAGAAGTCTGATAAAGTAGAAAAGTTTGACTTCACTGTTGTAATATTTTCAGATTCTGTTTTATGTGTATTAGAGTAGACAAGAAGTTGTATTATTCATCAAAAGTGAAAGGGATTGAATTAGAATTAATAAGTCATAACATTCCTCATTGGGTTCATGGGCTTTAGAAGTTTAATGCAATAGCAATTGAAGGGACATTTTCTATAAATAAAGGAAGAGAATTATTATGCAAACCCATGTGTTAAGGGCCACTTCATTCTACCAGTTCTCAACTCTGAGCGTTAAATAAAGCAAGTCAAGACAATGTTCATCCTTTCTTCCTGATTTTTCATGTAATAATAATATAGTCTGCTCATTGAAATACAAATGCCAATGCTACAAGGTTGCATTTACAAGTTGCATCTTTAAAGTATGGATGAGTAATGTCATTTGAATAGCTTTATATACAAATAGACTGGGTATATTATCAAACTTCTTTAATTATTTAGTGATAGGTATCCTCTGTGCTCTATTTCAGGGAAGTTACCCAAACAGAGATACTGAAGTCACAAGAGAAAAGGGGGAGAGGAAAGTTTTGCTGGAATTTAGGGTATCAATCCATGTTTTTAAGAGGAGACATTTAGGAAGTGATAATGATATTTCATATGAGGGATACTGAGAGGAAGGAATGCAAAGCAACTTGGTTACAGGTTCCCATCAGGTTGATATGAAGAGAGCCCAGTAAATGGCCAGATAGAGAATCCTGGGCTTGGCAGTGTTCAAAATTCATTAGGAAAGCCTGATGTCTGGTTAATAAAGGGGAGACCCAAAGACACACCCATTAGGCTTGCCAGCTCTAGATTCAATGTACTGAACTTCAGATCCTGGCTTCACTACTACTAGCTAGCTCTGTGACAGTGAGCAAAATGATCAGCTAGCCCTGTTTTCCTATCTCCAAAACGATGGCGACTGACTTCCTAAGACGCCTGAGGAGAGCCAGTGTTGTGAAGTCATGGTACGGGATGAGTACTCAGGCACCGGTCTGCTGCCGCGGCCGCCTTTCCAGTGCCGCCATCAAAGACCCTGCAGAGTGTGGATTACAGGCCGTGCCAGGGCAGTGAGCATATGCAGGGCACCTCGCGGCCTTGTTTAATGTAACTTATTCACAAACTGTTCAAGTTGTTTGCATCCTTCCCACCTCCCTCTTCAAGGTTTTGGGAAGGAATTTTGCCTGTGGATGCGTGGGTACCTACAGAGAAGGAAAGAGGATACGAGGGCATTTATTTTTAAAGTTGCATGTATACATGCAAGTACTGGGGTGTAAACCATAGGAGTGGGGTTTGAGCAGATTCACCGGAGACAAGAGTGGGGAGCAGAACAGGCGGGTCCACTGAAACGCACTGCCGACGGGAGCAGCGGGGAGACAGGAGAGGTCTGCTGCGTCACAGGTTAGCTGTGTCACATAGCCTGGCCAGGGACTGAATTTATGTTGCATTGGCTAGATAGCTTAAAAGTGCTGTGTTTTTAACCCCTGTGTTACAGCGAGGCCCCCGTTACATGAGGCTGATTAATAGGATATTTGTGGATATAATGTATGATGGCTTTTGAATAATATAATTTCCTTTATAATACCCAATACTATGTCAGCTTTTCTCTAAAAGGTAAGTTAGGATGTTTTTCAGGCCATTGGAATCCATGCCTGGTAGAATTGAATGTATACAAATAGCAATAACGAAACTATTTGACAAGTTAGTATAAGCCTGGTATTCTTCCAGGTTCAAGATTCAACACTGAAATTCTCAAATATTCTTCGGTTTCTTCTTAGTTTCACAAATATAACTGGTTCCTACTTGGGTCCAGACTAGAATAAATATTGAAAATGATTTAAAATCCTTTTAAAGTTTAAGAACACTGTTTATATAGTCGGCATAAGACTTACTGAGGCACGACACTGGGCTGTATTTGGGCTGTTCTCAATTTAAACTTTGAATACCAACCCCCAAGTTTCATATCAGGAAAAACTGACTTGTTGGAAACAAGCTGCACAGTTGTTGTTTTTTTTTTCTTTTTTCCTTTTTTCTTTTCCCCCACAAGTGTGCATGTACAGAAGACTGGCAGTAAAGGCCCCTTCTTAAAACCAGTCGCTCACACACAAAGTAAAGGACCTTTTTCCCCACTCTTCAGATAGCTTAAGTCAACGTGACTCCCTGCAAATCAGCAGTATTTCTGTTTACAGGTAGCAGAGTGATGCTGCAGTCTCGAGCATACAACCTCGCGATGCCCACTTCCATGGGGGAAGAGTGCAGGCTTCCAGATCACCCCTGGCAAGAGGATTAAGAAACCCTGATGGTCTTCATCTGTGAGGCGTCTTTATTCGATGTTCCCTGGATAACCCCTGAGGGGTGAGTCTCTGATGACTGCTTGTTTTGTTTGGTTTCTGACTTAACATGCTCTGTGCTTCGTCTTTGATGGTCCAAGTTAAAGAGGGCTTTTCAAGCCCGCACAGCTAATGGCTGTTAATTTGGGGTTTAGTAGATGGTTCGCGTCTACCAGATGTCAGGCTAGGTGTGGAGCTGGGGCCATGGGATCATAAAGGAGGCTGACAGGACTCCTTTGCTTCCCTGTGTAGGGGAGAATGGGACTGCAGGTTCAAACGTGTTGGCAGCTACAAATGGGGACCTACTCCGTTCTACAGGGAAACAGCAGGAGTAGCTCAAACTGGCCTGCATCTCAGGGAGCCCTGCAGAAGGAACAATGCGGAAAGAGCTTACATCAGGCAGTGCTGGCTGAGCAGTGTATGCCACACAAAGGGAAAGGGTACGAGGGCGCCTCTGGAAGGAGGGCAGGGTTTGGTCAAGACACTGTCAGAAATCGAGGGCCAGACAGGAGCAAGTCAGAGGGGTAAGGAGGTGCCGGCCTGTGAGGAGGGTGAGGTAGGTCATGGAGAGGCCCGCAGCAAGAGGCACTCCAGCAGCGTCGTGTGGAAGTGCTGAAGGCATAAAGCACAGGGGTGGGTTGTGCCTGTGCGTTTCAGGAGCGGCCAGAAGATAGGGTTAGGCACCTCGATTCGATGCAATGGCAGTATTTAGACTGGTAAGATGAACTTCAGTATTTAAAGCACCACTGACGGTGGTAGGGACAAGGGGCCTAAAACACGCCAACTGTGGGATCTCTGTACTGAGCTGAAAATACAGCTCGTCCCTCCCGGGGCTGTCGGGAGCCCTGGCCGCAGGTGGCCTGCTGGGTGCAGTCGGCACCCGCACGCACGCTCTCTCCCCCAGGGGCACACTTGTTCATTTGAGGCTCACATCAAAGCTTTCGAATGTTGAGCCTGTCCAGACTTAAAATCTTGCTTTACCACAGCCCACGGCTCTTCTTTTGAGATAGCCCCTTACTGCCCGGTCTCAGCGCCTCAGGGACCCACGTGCCTCTCCCAGCGCCGAGCTGGGGCATGGCCGCAGCAGCTGCACGCTCCACAGCGCGGGGTCACTGCCTCCTTTCCCTGCCCATCTCAACACTGACCACCTGCAGCGAGACGGAAAACTCAGTAGAATGATCTCAACTTAGGAGTAAAAGAGACGGGGAGGTCGAGAAAGCACCTGATTCTACCATTTATGGAACAGGAAGAGGCCAATGTTAATACTTCTTGAAATATTCTTCTCAAGACAATTTCTTTCTTTTTTTTTGTTCTTTCCTGCAAAAGCCAAAACATATTTGGTTTAGTAGGAGAGTTGAGGTGGATGATTTGGGTCTGGCACCAGAAATAGGACCATATGGAGCACGGTGCCTTTCTTCCAGGTTCTAGATTATTTTTACAATGCGGCCATCCCTTCGGCATGTCCCTCCGACAGGAATAGTAGTGGGGGTGTTTCAGTCTAGCCCACACACATCCCCCTGGCCAGTGAGAAGAAAGGGAGAAGGTGGGGAGTGAAAATGCAGTGAAAACAGAAGGGGCGTTATGGAAATAATCCAGGAGAGAAACAAAGGTGGCTTCTTAGAAGTGGGGAAGTGGGTGGCCTCCCTGAGAGGTGCTTTATCTCACATGAATGGGTGTGTATGTGACGGGGGGAAGGATGGGGGGTTGCTGCTCCATGGCTTACCTGAGTGAATAGACAGAGGCTGGTTAGGTTGTAACATTTGAAAATGTGACAGCGTCATGATTTGACGGATGACTGGACATGGACACGGAGGTGTTGAGTACAAACTGCCTTGAAGAGAGTTTGCAAGAAGAGGGGTGGAGGCTTATGGCAAATGAAGTGTGATTTCAGATTTGGAGAGAACTAAAGAGAGTAGAGTCCTTGAAGTAAGTAGTTGATGGCCAAGAGCTGGACATGTGTGGTCAAAGGTCAGCGAATGGGAATCAGTGAAGAGATTGGTCTCAGGCAGTGTTGGGTGTTAAAACTAAATCTGATGATACATGTGGTTTTGGATACTTCTGTTTGCCTGGAGATGGAAAGAATGTGAAAAGTGTCCATCTTACCTCACAGTAGATCTGTGGAGTAGGAAGTGACCCTGTACAGTAGTTAATGATGCCGTAGTCCAGTAGTGAAGATAGGTCTGTGTCATTATTCACTCATTGCTGAGTAGTATTTGTGCTGGGGAGAGGATAAAACTTGGGGCAGATCAGAGCAGCTTCTGGCGCTAAGAACCCTCCAGTGGACTGTGGTATTGCAAAGGCGTGCTCAGGCTGTGGGGAGCGACACCTGCTCTGAGCCCTGGATCCGTTGCACATAACAGATGCTGCTTTGAGAGTTTACACACCTGCTGTCTCTGCTTCAAGATTTGCTCACTTTTTCTTCCATCTAAAATAGAGAGATTTTAATCAATTGTTTAAGTGATTTAATGATTTTAACATTACTCATACTAGAGCCTTTTTAAAAACTACTATTATTAGAAAAAATCTGAGACCAGAATCAGGTATTTTAAAGATTTTCTAGATCTTTTTCACTTCGGATAAAGACTGACATACAGAACAGTTAAAATATCAGTTCAATAACTGAACATTAATTGTTGATAAATTAATAAAATCAGCTGCCTTTTAATATGGTTAGAAAGCTTTGAGTGAAACAAAGCAAAACCATTGCCCTGACTAGCATCTCAGCCGCCTAATATACCATACAATGTGCGTCTCAAAGGCATTTCTCACATGTACTTGATCATGCACACTGTGTCTTCTCGGGTGTCTCTTGACAGTTGTTCTGAGAAAGGATGACTTCAGAACTGCCTGTCAAATGTGTGATCACTGAAATACTGCTTGGGAAAAAAATGTAACTATTTATTTAATTGGGGCTACAAAAGAAATCTAGAAAAATGTAAATATGTATTTTAAAATAAGCATTATATTTGCTATATACATATGTATATGTATGAGGAAGATTTCTAATGAAACTTCAAGTGTGTTTGGTATTACTTATATACTACAGAAATACAGTTTTTATTTGGGACACATTCTTCAGGGTAACAAAAAATATTTATTGATACTCCAGGATAAAAGAAGACTCTAAAGTTCATATTAATATAATAAAGTTCATATTCATATTCATATAATGAATATATAATTAATATAATGAATAAAGTTCATATTAATATAATAATATAAACATCTTCAATTTTTATTCCATTTTCATCAAAATAAATCTAAATATATTGTTCAGTGATTTATTTTAAAGTGTGAAGTAAATGTGAGTTAAATGAAGTTAATATTTTGAAGTGCTAAATTCTTGGCTCCGGGATCCTGAGAAGAATAAATGTCTGAGAGGTGTCCTAAGAGCTAAATGCATTTTAAAATAAGAACCGAGAAGGAGGCTAGGTTGGGGTAGAAGGCAGACTGAGAAAGAAAGAGATGATTTTAATGTTGACAGGTTTTATATATCCTGACTATGGGAACTATATTAGGCTCTCGGAGCTATTAGAAAAATTGGACAGGACACAGACTTTCAAAAATTATATCTTAGCTTGTGTAAGTGCAGTGTTCTCCCCTTATAATTCTACAAAGAAGAGAAGTGGTTTGGGGTGACAGGGATTATAGTTTAATTTAGAAAGCATTTGTGGGAGGAATTTTTAGGAGACTTAAAACCAGTTATCTTATTTTCGAAGAAAGAGACTCGAATATTAGACATTAAGTATTCTATCTTGGTGAAAAACGCTTTAGACTTTCAGTAATTAGCTTTCTCTTCTAAAAGCATTTTACTCCAAACTTAGTGATTGGACTTACTACTGACTGACTAGTGAAGGCCATCACTCCTTTTGGAAAGTATATTTCTTTAGACAGGGACACACATTTTTCTGAACTTGAAACATCTCAAGTGGCATTGTGTCACCTGCTCAATTAGTACATGGAGTGGAAAAGTAGCCACACATTTAATAAAAACTCAGGAAAGGACCAAAATGCAGTCGTTTCTCACAAACACTCCAGAAAGCTGGGTAGATCCACACATGGGCGGGGCCATACGTTCTTCGCTCATCTGGATCATTCTTTCCTGTTGGCCGTTACAGAAAGGCACTTAACAAAGGGAAGGAAAGGGAAAAAAAAAAAAAAAAAGCTTACATCTATTTAAAAGAAGTGAGAAATAGCTTGAAAAAGCAGCAAAGCAGCCATGGGTGAATTTGTTCCATTTTTACCAAATTTGGAATACATTGAATGTAGTTACAAATCAGCGCTAAAACAGTAATGAAACAGGTACGCCCGTGATATATTCTAATAAAACAGCACCAGTGTGAGTGACGGTCACGATGCAAACACTGTGGGCTCGTGAACTTGAACCAAGTTATCTATCTCTCTTGAGCTGCATCCGTGTTTCTTACAGCATTCACATGACAGATGTTGTATTGCTTCTCATTGTGTGACCAGAAAACTGAGATTTAAAAAGGTGAAGTAGCTTATTCAAGGTCACACATCTGGTAAGAGGAATAGCCGAGGCAAATCATCTTACCCGAAGAGTGTCCGTAGCTTCATCCCATAAAAGCCTGTCATTCCACTTTTACAAAAAATAAATGCAGCAGAGCTCAACATCTATGAGTGGTAGTTTGATACTGCTGTTAGAGCAAAGAAAATAATTTAGCTAAATTAAAAAAAAAAAATCCTCCTTAGTAAAAGAAGTGTCCTAACTTTAAATCTCTTGGTATGCTCAGGATCTAGTCTTTTCTTTGAAAACCGGAGGCCAGTGCTCTGGATCATTTCCAGTCTATTTTTGTGAAGGTTACTGTCACTCTATAAGCCCAGGAATCTGCTGTCTGGGGAAGGAAATCTCTCCTGTGTTTGCCTGCTGTATTCTGTCCCCCACAGTCCCACCAGGCGAGGTGAGCTGGTGTGTGAGAGGCATGAGCTGCGGCAGGAAATGACTGGGATCAATGTGTGTGTCTGTTTCCCGTTAGTACCTAAGCATGATGCCTGCCCCAACCCCCCCACCCCCCATGGTTCTCAGAGAAAATCGTGATGAGCTCTCTTAAGGAAAGGTCCTCCCGTAAAGATAGATTTCTGTCTCAGACACCCCAGTCCTCCGAGGGGGGCATTGGTTTCCCTTCTATCGTTGTCTCATTTTACATGATCAAAAAAGGCTCCAAAAGTATTTTTCTAAAACAACCAGGAAGAGACACAGTGTATTGTTCATATTACCCCTCTCATTTAAGGCAGGTAAATACCCTGTTTTGTAGAGGAGAAGGTTAGTCTACATATTTAAAATGTATAGCACACTAGAAAATAAACCTCAAAAAGAGTTTGCCTGTATATTATTCTATCATAATCACTTATGGCACATAGTAGGTGCTCAATAAACAAGTCGAATCCCTTGATAAAGGAGGGAACAAGAAAACTGACCTAGTCATTTGAAAATGCATCTTTGATTTTGAATCATTTGTTTTTAATACGTAAGATGGAAATAGCTGGCTTTCTTTTTTGTCTGTAAAATTTCAAAAAGTTCTTCTTAGTTATTTATAATTGCTGATTGTCTTGGACAAAAGTGTAAGGAAATTTCCATCCTTGATTGAGGGAAATAACTCTGAGCAGTTGTTCCCTACGCCCAGTCCCCATGGGTACCAAGTAGCCAGTTTGCTGGCCAGGTCTGAAACTAAAACAGACAAGAACTCATAGCTAGTCCCAAGGTGCATGATATCCTTGCTGTTACAGTTCTTTCAGCAGAGCGAATCATCATGGTTGTTGGTGGCGAGAACACTGGGAATGCTTGGGAAGTGAAGCAGTCCAGACACAGGTTTGCCTTAAGTCATGTCCCTTGCTGGTTCGCCAGCACCCCTGCCCTGCTGGGGACAGAGGCCTCGCCCTGGACCTTACCTCAGCTGGGGTAACACAAGGCATCATCACAGTCGCAGAGCTGCGCGGTGCCACACAGGTGACCCTCGGTTCCCCGGCTCCCTGCTTGCCTTACAGCTGCTATTCTCAAGAACACAGCTGGTCACCCATACATGCGCTGCACACCCTCAACATTGACAGCTAGAATAAAGCAGGTGATAGGCAAGTGTCTGAAAGGTAAATGGAAGTAGACGGGGGTGAAGTGTGACGATGAGCTGCGCTAAAAGGACAGTTGCAGTAAAAGGTAGCGGAACGTCAGAAGTTGTAAACTTTATCTCCAATTTTGTATAAAGCCGGCTCTAAGCATAAAACTGGGGTTACAGGTTGGTGTGTGCCATCACGCATTAAGATGGAAAACAGCTTTTAAATCAGGTTCATATCAGGATAAGTGGGTAGAGGTCAGGTGAGCAAGGAGGCACTGGGCAGAGGTATTGGCTAGTGACCTCTCTGGACGGAGAAAGGAGTGCACATTGGAAGAGGGAATGAAGTGCTAGAATTTCTCCTCTGGAAAATGATAATGAAAGAATAAATGAATCTCCATTTGTTGGTTTTCATTAATGAATGTATCATTTTTTCACGCGAGAAGTCTTTTAAGTTCAGCAGAATATACGCATTGTATAGATTACTAGAAGCTCCTTATCACAGTGTGAAACTTGTTTATGCATTCCTGACCTTCTGCTTGTAAGGAATGGCAGTAACACAGCAGCCACTGCACATGCCTGTTGATACCAGCGCTTCGGGGCAGCCAGCCTGAAAGGCCAAATAAGTGTCACCGTAAAGCACTAAAATGAACTAAAGACTGAATTCTCTTGGTAGTCGCAACATCAGTGACATCTCAGTGCAGGAATTCTTGTCTCATAATACAGTGTTCTTTTTTTTTGAATCAAGAAGCATCATGTTTGAAAACAGGCATAAAGGAGCAAACAGCGTGATGCTACAAACCAAATAGCGACACTAGCCTGTTGAGTTTTGACTGTTGAAATCCAAGGTCTGCATCTGGTGTGAATACTGAGGAAAGGAAGACTCAAATTACAAAGGAGAGAAAATGTGCTTCTTATCGGGCTTTTCCTGAATGTCTAATTGGACATGTCCCTGTGGCCTGCAGACCACATGTGCTGACGGGAGCTCGGGCCCTGTCCAGTCTGTCCAGCGTGCGCGGGCTGTCGTCTCAGCTGTAGCTGGCTCACCTCCTGCTCCTTCGATGCGTGGCCAAGGTGGTGGCGGCTGCGGGGGGCGCAGCCCTCCCCGGCGGCCGTTGGTGCTGCTCAGCATGTGCAGAGTCTGGAGCGTGCCTGGGCGGCCAGCTTCCTGGGGCAGCCTCCTCCGCCACGGCTCAGCCGTGGGTAAAGCTTCCTCTTGTCTCACAATTCAGATGAGCAGAGAAAATGTGATGAGAGAAATATTCAGAAATAGAGCTCAGAAGCAGAATCCGTTTGCTAAACGCCCACTCTCCTCTGCTGCGATGATGCCGAGTCTCCCAGAGCCTTCGTGGGGCCGCAGAATGGCAGAGGCCACTCTTCAGAAGGCCGCTGGGGATGCGAGCACAGCCCGGCTCCAAGATCGGAAGCGTTTGCTCATGGGTTTCTCCTTTCTGGAAAGCTGCCGGGACACCACACTGCGGACTTGAGTGTGCGACCCACGGCGCACTAAGCCCTGGCGGGCTTAGTGTCAAGCTGAGCTCCCCGGTTTCACTCACAGATCCAAGACACACCGCCCACTACGCCGTTTACCTTCTGAGCCCTGCGTCTAGACGACGTGCTGAACCATCGCATTGCTAGAAAATAATTAAATACGTGTTTGCTTGTTTGTTTCCCTAAAGAACCCCTGGTTTCTCATCTGCATCTGCTTAGCTCACACTTCTTTAAAGCATCAGGCTCAATGTAAATTAGTCTTTTCTCCGGTTGTTCACTAACAGCACTCTACATGTACATGTTAGGAGAGTTTATCGGAAGAGATGCAGACAACGCCAGCCCTTTCTTTGGGGGAGACGTCACCGTGAGGTGAGGCAGCGGACATGGAGGGGTAACGAGGGGGGAGCGCCTGCCCCACTCAGCCTTGTCAGCGGCTGTCTTGTTCACAGGGCGATGCTTGCTGCCTGCAGCAAGCCGCCAACCCCGTTAGCGCTTCTGAGCTGCGAAGAGCAGTGTCACCCTGAGAGCCTGTATCCGGTTGGTTAATGAGGGCCTGGCCATCCCTGCCCAACATGGCACACACCACAGGCCGCATTGGCCTTGGCGTCCGGCTGGTCACGGAGAGGGGGCTTCTGCTCAGACCTTCTCCGTTTCTCCTCACGCATTGCCCCACTCCCGTCCCCAGTGTTGCCCTTCAGGTGGTGTTACCACCTGTGAGAGGTCTTGTTGGCCACACTGATTTGAACAAACGAATTTAGTCAAGAACTCAAGCGAGGAAAATTTATTCTGGATCGCACAATCAGACACCCTTGGCCAAAGGGCTCCTGATTGTAGGGGGTTAGGCGTTGGCCATCTGGATGGGGCGGTGCAGAGGTGGCTGCTTGGTTGGACTTTGCGATTTTCCTGTTAACCTGGAGACTCAACATTAGGAAGGGACGAACAGGGGCCAGATTTTCTTTTTTTCTTTCTTTATGTTTTTTGTTTAAGACTGATTTATTTATGCATACAGAACTAGACCACAGAGGTGCAGGGGATGAGCAGATGCACCAGAGTCAGAGCTGGGAGCAGAACAGGCAGCTTAAGGAAGACCACTGCTAACGGGAGCGACGGGGAGACAGGAGAGGTCTGCCGCGCCCTGTGGGTCACTCCCTGGCCAGGAATCGGACGTGTGCTGAAGCAGCTGCGGCCAGCTTCTTAGTGCTGCATTTTAACCCATCTTGCCAACAGGGTGGGCCCGGACAGGGCGGGTTGAAGGGCCCTGGTAGCAGAGAGCCTGTCACGGACGCCTGAACACTGAGCTCCCCTCGGAAGAGCAGCTCCAAGGGGCGGCGGCGTCCGGCTTCTTTCCGTACAACAGTAGGCTGGGGAGAGTCCAGACGTTTCTGTTAGGATTAATCCCCATTAACTAATTAATCCCCATCTCAAATATTTGTTTGTTTTCCTCTGATTACCTTAAAAGGTTTACACAAAGGATGATTGCCATTATATGCTATCTTTTTATTATTATTATTTAAAGGCATTTTTGTTTCAGCCGTGAGCTGGAAGAGGCTCCTAATGATTGTCTCAAGACACAGAATTGTCTTTGTTGGGTTTTATCACGTAGGGGCCTTTGGGTTCTTATTTAAATCTAATAGACACTCGAAAGCCACATTTTCTACAGTTGCAGGGTCCTGGATCACAGTTTGTAGTAACGTGTGAAGCCACAAAAAACAGATGGAATTAATTTTACTTTCTGAAACTGTTTTGGGTGTGCGTGTGTGTGTAAAGTAGGAGCAAAAAAGCCATATTGGTATAATGTTTTGGACAGGACTAAACTCAGCAAAGGGCCTGGCTTCTGTGCACTGGAGAGTCTTCTTTGGGTGCTTTTAACATACAGATTTTTTATTATTTTTTTTTTTTTACTTTTTAGAACAATTGATAAACTCGTATTTGATTTCCTGTGTGAAAAGAAAAATAATAAAAGAGACAGAAAATGCAAGAAAGAAACATGCAATAGCAATTAATATTTTACTAGAAAACGTGGGCTAAAAAGACCTTTCACAACTTTGACACTCCATCTCTATGAAGCTTCACAAAATAGTTCCTGAACCATGTTACGTAGGGTATCCGGTTTCATTTTAAGGCTGTGGCTTCAATTTATACTGTCTGACTCAGTTGGCTGAGGTTTATCTCTTCAGCAAGAGACAAGCTTGCGACTCGGATCTGTGCCCATGCACGTGCGCCCAAGCGTCCGTGTCACTCGCCCCAGGCGTCTCCACGCCGCGTTTTGATGTTGACACCAGCCGCATTTTTAAAGACGCCTGTGATGCCCGAACCTGCCGCATGGGAGAGTCCCAGCAGGAGCCAGTCGGGGATCAGCCAGGTCTCAGGCTGAGAGCATGTTGCGGCACTCAGAGCTGTCCGGTGCCGCCCTCCGGCCTCGGCGCGGCCCCGTCGCTCTCCACGCGCCCGAGGGCTCAGTCAGTCTCTTGAGATAACGCAGGCTCGGTTTCTAGGCGTCCTTTCTCCTCAGTACCTGCTATTGCTCCCCCTTTGACTATAATTTAGAGATATCTGAGGGATGAAGTAACATCGGCAGAATCAGACATCCTGAAGAGGACAGGGGCACTTGTTGGAGTCGTCCCTTTCGCTCCTTTGGTCACAGCCAAACGCTAGTCCAGGTCCCTCCACGGCCTCCAAGTGCATATGTCCCCACGCTGCCGTATCTGCCCACGTCTCCCTCCAATTCAGCAATGCTCTTTCCATTTCACTGCATCATCACCCGGGAAACCTTGTCTCATCACTTATCAGGCTTCAGTGTCTACTCTCCCCTCACTCCTTCCTGGTAAAAGTGAGTCCCAGACACTCTGTGAAAGCTCAGGACTGCCTCTCCCCCCTGTCCTCAGAGCCACGCCTTGGTCACCTCTGCCTCGACACCTCACCCCTCTTCGCACCGTGAGCCCTGGCTGTCACCCTGACGGGTCGCTGACGCTGTCTGTGCACGGCTGTCAAGACCTGGAATATTGCCATTCCCTTGGGAAGCTTTTTAATTTAATTTTATTAATCTGTCAAGGATACTTGACATTGTTGATAATTCCATTCCGTCTAACATCTTGTTTAGCTTCCATAATACTGAAAAACTCCAGTAACTCTCCCCTTCTGTGTCTCACGCTAGGGTCTCTGTCTGCCATGTAAAAGGATTACTGTTCATAGCCCTTTAAATATTTTACTGTCACCTTAACTTGATTTCTGTATTTGGGGTTTATTTTATACAAAAAAAAAAAAAAAAAAACAAAAAACAAAAAACTTTTGCTTGCTTGTGTTTTGAAGCACGTCTGCTTAGTTTACATTTTTTTTTTTCCTTTTCCAGTTCTCTTTGTTAGAGTTGTATTTCAAAGCTTGCTTTCTAAGTGCTGCTCACATCCTCACCACAATTCGTGTTCCCAACTCCTTGCCTCACATTAAGGATTATTTAATCGTTCTTCTCTTCCATCTGCCGTACTCATTCTGATATTCAAGTTTTTGTTGTTTTTAACTGCGAAATCTGTGTTTGGCACCTGAGTGCCCTTGTTTCATCACCAGCATGCCTCGCAATCAGACGCTCTGTCCTTGCCATTACCTTATAGCTGTTAGACTTGACCTCGGGGTAGTCCATAGCGTCACATGTATACCAGAAGTGGTTCCATGAACCTTCTCACACATCTTGCCACCTCATTGCCCCATATAGCAGTAGGAATTTAAGAGAAGAATTTGTTGGGACTTCAATTAGTGCAGAGTACATCAAACATAGATCCTTTCACTGTCCTTATCTGGCACTCCACAAACACCGAGTTGTTCTTCCCGTAGAGGCGGAGGGTGCTTGTGAGGGGTGGAGGGAACGAGGGTGCTTGCTTCTCCAAGGGTCACGCGGTCTGTCACCTGCAGCAGGCGTGATGAGGGGCCTAAGTATCATGGGATGACAGCAAGAGACTGTAGTAAGGGAATGCAGTGTCTAATAGTTCACTGACAAATGAAAAGCGAGCGCAGCTCTTTCAGCTGAGCGATACTGTTGCATCATGTTTCTGAAAATAAAGCATCTCCTTTGAGATCGAGAAATTTTATACAGTTTTGATTCCCCTGAAAGAAAATTATTTCACTTTTTTATTATGTTAAAAGTGAGATAGACAAAAGAAATTTATTGTAATTCATGACATGTGTTTTTTTTTTCAAAAATAGGATGTTTTAAAGGGATTCATCATGAATTGATTCTCACTGAGTTGATTATAAGACAAATAAAATATAGCCTATAAGTATTTGAGTTCTATAAAACTGTTATAAATAGTAAAGTTGTTTAGTGTTTGTGGGTATTAGTAAGGTAAGATTTTTAGGTCTTTAGTAAAATGATTCTCATTTACTGGAATCAGTAAATAACAATCTACAAATTAGTCACATTTTGATTTTTTTCAATATGTAAAAGTGCATAAATGTAGTAAACACTTTGAGGGGCAAAGTAGGGAATTTTTTTTTTGAAAAAAAAAAACAGTTGTAAGCATTAAGGGAAAAGTAAATAATCCATTATAAAAGTAATGTAAGTGATGAGAAACAGCTAAAAGTCCCGTTTCCCCTCATAGGTGGCACTGTAGATGGGTAGTTGTTTCCACCTGGACAGCAGCAGCATGCGCGTTTTGGCGAGCCTCCCACCTACGTGTCTTGCTTCAGAAGCAGCCTTTGTCACTATTAAAATTAGAAATGTTATACACTTTGGTGATCATGCATTATTTATAATTTCAGCAACTTTCAAATAAAATACATATCAGTGTTGACTAACAATATATATGCAGGTTCATCCATTAGATTCTATCCCATATACTTTTGAAATGTTGACTCACTTAAAGGTGCCTTGGTGACCCCCCATTTTACACACAGTCCCGGAGCTGCTTGTGACCGTACCACCGGTGGCCCAGGGAGTGAAACTAAGATCCCAGCCTCAAAAGATATAGAGTCTCTGTGTGAGTACTTTATGGTGCTTCTCCAGATAGGTGGTGAGTTATGGAATGATCCAGTCCTGGGCTACTAATATGTAGGTATAAAAAGTACAAAGCTTCCGGGTTTGTGAACGCAGGGAGACTCCAAGACAGGATGTGAGACTGCCCTCTTCCCGCACCTTCTCCCAAGAAGCACTTTCTCCTGTTTTTCCTGAGTTTGACCTGGAGAACATAACTGAAAAGTAAACCAGATGAGACCTGTGACTCGTACACTGACCTGGGAAGCCAGGGGCCCCTTTCACTGCTGTGAGATCAATACATGGACCTGGTGGTGAGAAAATGAGAAGTGAAACTGATACAGGAAGAGCAGTTATCACTATTCTCAGGCAGAACAGCTTCTTGTCGCGGGCAAAGTGTGTGTGTAGGAGAGGTGTGGTTGTCAAATGCTGCTCCCAAGTTTCATTCCATACTGAATGGGACCTTGTTTCCCTTTGTGTAAATGGGGATACCACCTGCCTACCCAGCACTTGGATGAGAGAACACAAGGTGATTCCGTGCATTGTCCATAATAATTAAAATGTGGAAGTAGCATGAATGGCTGGCCGTACAGACAAGTAAAGAAAGTCAGTGTGGGTGGCTGTATACACATGTGCATGCATGCACCTATATATAATGCATCGGCACCCACACACGCGTATAGTGTGGACTACTATTTAGCAAGGAGAGAGAAGTCCTGCCATTTACAGCAACGTGGGTGGACCTTGTGGTCCTTCTACAAAGTGAGACAAATCAGGCAGAGACAAAGTGTCATACATTGTGTGGTACTCTTAAACAGAGAGACAAGCCTGTAAGCTTCTGGGCAGATGGGGAGCACTTGGCCAAGGGATCAAACTCGCAGTAAAGATGCCTAAGATCTGCAGAGTAACATACAGCATTACCATATTTAATAACACAGCACTCACTAGGTAGGGGAAAGATGCTCAGGGAGCATCTTAAATATCCTCACTGCAGAAAAGAAATGTGCTTTTGCTATTTCTGTTGCACGGCTCTACAGCATGACCGAGGAGCCAGCTGATGGCACAGTGGCCATCACTGTGCAGTGCACAGATGCATTGGATTTGAGCATCGGACACCTTAAACATACATGTGTTATAAGTCAGTGCTCTTTCACTAAAGCTGGAAAACACAGAAGGAACATCTGGATATGTTGACATAAAACCATTCCAAAGTTCAATACCATGTGTAAAAACAAGTCTCAGGTAGATGTACAATATGAGCAAGATGCCTTAATATTAAGTTGGGGAGAGGGAAAGCAAGGCCGTAGACTGGGAGGGAGGGAGAATGAGGTTCGCATTGTAGTTAATGATGGTGCTTGTCTTTCTCGGGCTCAGTTTTGTCGTACGCTAAGTTGGGATGAGAATAGAACCAAAGGCTTGGGCTTTTTTAAAGGATTACATGGAATAATACATGTAAAATACTTAAGAGAATAGATGCTATAATTTGAATTCTGAAATGGTTAAGTAGCTTGTTTTTAATAGCATAGATATTAAACAAATAGTAGATATTATTTTGTAGTGTCTTGTATTAAAAGGCATCTGTCTGCTAATTTCTTTATAATGGAATTTTCTTGCTTCGGCAAGGAAAAAAAATCACAATATAGCGCAACTTTAATATAGGTTGGATTGGATATTTATTTAGTTCAATTTATTGACATCCCTAGAGAATTCTCAAAATATAAGATCTGTTTTACATAGAATACATGACCTTTCCTTCTGAACTTTGGGAGTTGTTAGTTTGCCTCAAGTTGGGATTAATTTTAAATGTGGAATTAATTACTGCCGTGTATTTAAACGCTCTATTAACACCAGTCTAACAGAGCATTTTATTAATAAGAGGATATTGATCAGTTTGCCCCACAATAGGCAGCTGGAGCTGAATTCTCCTTGTGCAGCAGTGGGAAAGCAGTGGGTATAAATGGCACTTTATATGGGGCAAGTGTCTTTGTTTCTATGGTTCCCACATGCCTGGTTTGGCTGCTGTTACTGATCTAAATGGCAAGCTGTCCTGTGACATCACAAACCCATTGTCTGCTCGGTGACCAAGATCAGGCACGGTGGGGGGACCACATAGCTTGCCCAAACCAACAGCACCAGGGAGAGATCGAGGTGCACAGTGCTATGGATTCTGAGAAAATACTCTGTTTCTTGATGCTAATGGGCATAAATTATTTTGTCAAAATACAGGCTTTCTTCTAATAACATGTTGTGAGCCTCCACTTTTTATTTTCGGGATATCTTCTCTTCTTCTTTCTAACCATTTCTATTTTGACAGGAAAAGGTTAGGTTAGAAGAAAACGTTTCGTAGTGGCTGGAATTGTTAAGGGAAGGATGTCCTAAAAGAACTCTGCAGAGTCTTGTGGACTCCACTCTGGATCCTGCCCCCTACTCCAGTGACTGGAAACTACAACTCTCAGCAGTATCAGGGAGAGAACTGTGAGGACACAGGGGTGGAGCTAGCAGGAATTCTGGGACTTTGGGGGGTGAATAGTGAGTGGTTTCCAAACTGACACTGGAGAGGTAAAGGTTCTCTCTCTGGAGCAATTGCTCAGACCGTGTGACTGGGGCTAGCTGCCTCAGTTTGGGACTAGCGCTCCAAGTTAGCTGCTGGTGAAGTGTTCCAGCTACTCGGTATCCCTCTCTCTTTCCCTGGGTTGTTTCCTTTTCCTTTCCCCTTTTGTAAATAAACCCATCACCCTTTCTGCGTGTGCCTGCAGAAAATTACATTTTGATGTGTGGGCGTGAGTCCCCACAGACAGGCAGCCCAAGTCTACTCTGGGCTACCCTGTAACAGAATGACATTTTGTTTATCTTCTGATTGCTGATGTTAACAGGCCTGCAGATTGGGTTTGGTATCTTTTACTTGTTCCGCCCACTAAGTTAACAATTTGGGTACAAATGCTTTGGTAACTATATTGAGAATTTTGTGCTATCCCTGATTATGAAAATGATAACTCAGTATCGTCATAACTCAGTTCTGTTGATAGGCTTCACCCAAAAAGCTTGGTACATTAAGATATAGTTTTCATCTTGATCTTTGTAGGAATTATCAGAACATACCTTGTAGGAGTTATCAGAAAATGTACTTAAGAATCTAAATCTAAAAAAAAAAGGAAACAAAATTCTGCAGATAAATTAAAATTTCTGGAACTAACTACAAGAATGATTGTGGCACCAGCTGTTTAGCCTGAACCGAAAGCTCTGATAAATGCTAATGGAAATTATCATTCTCCTATTTCAAGCTAATCAGTGAGCACCACTGTTCACTTAGTCAGCACTGGGGTTGACGTGCCAGTGATGGAACATAGTGCCCTATGCAAATGCTCTCCTATTACTCATCATAGTTTGTAGAAGGCGACAGTGGAGATCGATGTGCAGCTGTGCGTACCTTTGAGGTCTGATCGCTGGCTTGGTGCCCAAGGACAGACCCGGATACTTAACATAAATCGGATTAGGAGATTTTGTCTTTCTTTCTCTTTCTCCCATTTTCCTAAACCCCTACCCATAAGAAAGTTTATAAGCAGGATCAACAATGTGCAGCACAGTATTTATGATGATTATTTTAAATGAAAAACACAGTGTCTCCTTTCGCCATAGAACGTTTAGAAATATAAAAACAGATTTAAGGGTTATCGTTCTCCTATGAGGCACTAAATTTAGTGACAGCAGTTTATACTCACTTAATCCCTTAGCAAATATGGTGAAGTAATGAAGGGGTTAAGGATGTGAGTTTAGGAATTAACTCTCTAGTTCAGTCTCTTGGTGGCACTTGTTAGCCTATGGCTTTTGATTAGGGATTTAGCAGTTTGGTGTTCCAGAACATTATCTGTTGGAATGGCAAAGCAATGCCTGTTTTTTTTTTTTTCCATATTGTCTGAAAATGTAATGATAAAAGATGTATATGTTACAATTTTATAAATTATTACAATAATTCAAAACAGTAAGAACACATGACATAGTAACTATCCATATTAGTGTCTACATTTTATAACTAAGGAATGGAATGTCAGAGATAGTTAGCAACTTGCCAAAGTAACAAAGAAAATAGTTGAGGCTGGAATTCAAGTTAGTGTGTTTTTTTCAAAGTCTACTTTTTTTTCCCCAGAAAGTTCTTGATAATTTCTTGGGAAAAAAATTAAATAAAAGAAAAACAACTGTATAATAAATTATATTAAACTCCAATAAAACATGACCTCCATCTTCCTGTTAGCTTCTAGATCTTTCACATAAATCTTAAGCTTTTCAGGCATATTTGTTATGAATAAGATACTAAACAACACTTCTCACAGAGTAGTGAGATACTTTGGAACATTTTATCTCCAAGATTTTCCATCAGTAAATATCCTTTTGGGGAAATTTCTGTATAATATCTGTATTACATACTTGCTTCCAGTTTAAAAAAAAAAATCACCAACAAGTTCTCAATATCACAATAACTTAATTATCCTAGCATATTTTGAATGAATAATAAATTCATTATAGTACACATATTTTCACATCTATATGAAATGCTATAGATTAGTCCTTTTCTGTATTTCTTAATTATCATCTTTTTCAGGCACTGCTGGGGTGCAGTCTATTGTTCTGGAATTATATCCCTTTGCATAATACCTTCAAGGTTATATTACTGTGAAATAATGTCATGTCTGATGTTTTACCTCAAACCCTACTTTTCTAACAGTGACATTTTAGTATTTTGTTATCTATTACTCCATCTTTGGGTTTGGTGTGTATACTGTAGCATGGCAAACAGACATTGAATGATAAGTTTTAGAAAAAACAGCCCCATCTTTCAAGTAAACCTGCTTGATGAATGCTAACATGGAGTAATAGTGGTAATATTTCCACCATGACAATTAGCAGACACTACAAATTAGAGTGTTAAGGCATTTACTAGCATTCATCTGTACCAATAACTGAAAGCCTTGCCTGCTTTGGACAGACAAGGAATGGTGAGATGATTTCTTCAACGATTCCTTGGCAGGGATGCTCCCACCACCTGCCCCATCATCACTCCGGACACTTCCCTGTTTCACAACTCTTCCTCCTCTTTCTGGCCTGCCAGGCGAGAACACTCACTGATGGAACCAAGGCAAGCCAGAGTATGTGGCCCCTTGAGAGCCTCATAGTAACTAACCCAGGGACACACACAGAACACAAGCAGCGATGTCACTGGGAAGAGCAGAAAATCACACGTCCAGCCAGTCTGGTGCCTTCTGGGCCAAAGTGTCAGTGTCCCCTGACTTCTGAAGTTAAAATGCTCTCATTGACGAGAAAAAATAGAAACATCTCTGTGAATTTTTATAAAATGTAATATTTAGGGAAAAGGAAATGTGTTGTCTTAAGGATTCAAATAAAATTTTGGATGCATACTGACATGTCAGTTGATGACATTCAAATTTGTGAGTAGCACAATCAACCATTAACACTGTTAAGCAGATATATGCTATATTATATATGTAATTATTTGTAGATACATGCCCATCCACGTCAAATCATTATCTTTTAATTTTGGTTGAAAAATGGCAAAATGATTGGGCAAACAAAGATGTAATATTAAATTTATATAGAAATTCTTATAGTGCCAATTAAATAATAGCTATATCATTCTTAAAAGAGTCTAAATTAGAAGCAAAATTTCCAAGATCTAGGACAAATAGGTTTTTTGCTCCTTAGTTTACTTTGGATAAACTTGGAACCACATAGTGTTTGTACTTACATTATAGTTTCATTCTTTCAATAACTATATGTTAAGAATGTGGTATATGTTGTATATTGTTCCAGAGTGCCAAAATTGAAAAACATAAACTCCCTCTCCTTAATCATTTCCATTCTATTTATTACCTCTTCCAAGAAATAACCTTTCTCAGTAAGGGAAATTAAGACTCAGAGAGCAAAGGCTTAAGTTACCCTCTATACCACACTCAAAGCATATTTAAAGTTCCCTTCAGTATTTGTTTAAATTGTCTGATAAATACTTTCAGTCTTCCATATTTCAAAATTATAATCATTGTTGACATTTCCTTTCCAATATTCTTCTTTGTCAACACTTAGGGTTGGTGATTTTTGTCTAATGTTACCACATCTGAGGCTCTAATTATTCATGTGATTTTTTTTTTATTGCACCTCTAGACTTTCCTTGTGACACACAGATTTCATATCACTCTTATTAAATTAAAAACCTTTAAAAACAAACCCAAACAGAAACTAACTAAATAACAACTTCAACCCATTCACTGCATTTTCCAGATGCTTTATGATCCCTGTTCTACTTTATTATTAAATATGTTCTGTTCTTAACATGAATGTATGATTTATGTATCTCTACCCTTTCCTTGTCTGCTGGGTTTCTTCTCTTCCAGAAATCACAGCAACTCTCTTGTCCATTAATTTTCTGCATTTTTCCTATTTTTTTTCACTTTATCCTCTTGTCCTTTACTTTTTACTAAAATTCTGAATTATGCTTTAATATCCGATCTTGACCAATGTTTAGGTAGAAATCTGTGATATGTTTCTCAATTACACTTCAATAATTTGTTATGGAAAGGCTGTTTTTTCATGCACAGTGCATTTTTGATATGATCATTTATTAATAAATAAATGCATTAATTTATATATCCATTTGTATTGCTGTTCATTTTAAAACAATGTCTCCCCCCCCCATCTGCCCATGCATCTCATCATCCCCACAGTCACCCACATTCCCCCTCCCTCCCCTGTAGGAAATCTCTGCTTTACAGTCACTTTTTGAGAATATATTTTGTTGTAGTATTGTGTTTCCCAACCTGAAAAGAATGTGCCACACTGAGCTAAAGGTACTTTTACAAGGTTTTATTTTTACATGGAGCTATGAGACAGTAGGCGGACAGCAGTGTGTGCTTGAGCGACCTAGCGGAACAGCCGCATGGCTTTGGGCAGGAAAACGGGTTCTGAGTCTGAGCAGCGCCGCTACTGGAGGGAAGTTTACAGACAGTTTAGCCAGGTTTGTGTGTATGTACTGAGTGCGGGGGCCAGCTTGGGCTGGACATCCAAGTGCTTATGTCCTGATCCATGCTTGATACTGAGCGCTAACTTAAATTGCATCAATCGGTGACAAATTAATACCTAATACAGTTTGATTTTTGACTTATTTAGAAATCTCTCTCTATATGTATGCATAGATAGATAGACAGATATGTACCAGTTAACTAAAGAAAACATAAAATCTAAAAATAAGCATTTCAAATAGAACGTGAGAGAATATATGCTTTTACATATGTATCTTGAACAAATGTTGTTTCCAGTTCTCTGATACCAAGCGTTTTTATGTGCTAAATATTATTTTTGATAGAAAGTTATTCACTAAATTTACAGTTCTAATTTTAAAAAGTCAGTATTTGAATGTTACTCAGTGAAGAACAATGAGAAATACTAAGAACAGAAAGCTTGGGGCATTCTTACAAATATCAGTTTGAAGATGGGGTATTACTGGAGCCATTACCCAATTATAGAGATTATGATTATATTTTTATAAGTGGTTTTTTATAGTTAAGCTTTATGATATTCACACATAGTAAACATAGGGTATCTTTATGAGAAACATTTGGAACAAATTAAATTCAAATTTCCTTTTTGAGTATATGAAAACAAAGATAGCACATGTGATTGTATATATCATAAGTATCTTTACTGTTGCTCTGCATATACATGTGTGTGTGTGTTTCATGTGATTATCAGTGCCATGTATATATGCACTGATAATCTCGCATGAAATAAATTAGAGGAAAGGCACTTTACTACAAGTACCTCCACAGAAATGTTAAAAAGCAACTTCCTGAAAACATGCTTTCTTGTCACTGGTAGCTATGTGGCTCATCATAGTCTTAGCAGGAGAGAGGCTTAATCTTCAGGGAAGGTTGTCCTGAGCACTTACAGGAGGCAGATTTTAACAGCTTCAAAAATGTGGAGAATAAAAATAAAGCACTAGGGTTTTTACAGAGTGTGTGTGTGTGTGTGCTTGATAAATGTTTCATGATTAGTAGAATTACTGAGTAAGTGGATGACAGGATGTATTTTGCTTGACACAAGGATTTTATTTAGCATTTGCCATGTTGATCTAAAGACGACATAGCTGAGAGATTCTTTGAAAGATTTTCCTTGTGGTTATTCGCAGCCTGTTTCTCGTTGAATTTGGGCGAGTTATTGAAGCGGAGCACAAATTGATGCACACTCAGCTTCCAATGTGAAGTGTTAACTAAAGACACTTCAAACTTTGCTCCCCTTGGTAAGCCATCCAGAACTACTAACTTTAAAACACTCCCAATTCTGAGCGGAAGTCACAAGTTGATAGATATTTTAAAGTCTTTAGAAAACTCTAACAACGGTGTTGTTAAACAGCCTTTTCCATCCCCCTTCTTTTATATTCAGATTGCATTTGAGTATAGATAATCTGCTCATGTATTCTATTTCTGGGAGAATTAACAACTGGACTACAGTAAAACATTTTGTATAAATGACACTAAATAAAACAATCTTGCATGACTAGCAAGTCCATTAACAAGAATAAGTGAATATAATTTCATGTGTATTATTTGAGCAAATCTTAGCTGCATAAAACAATACTAGTGGGTTAAAAAATGTAGATAAAAGAGATTTACTACTTAGGTAGGCAAATAGAAATAAATTTCCTTAAGACAATATCTCTAATTTCACAGTCAGAAAAATCCCCAATTTCAGTTCAAGTAGTACCATTGAGAAGACCTATATTTATGGGAGGAAGGAAGACATTTATTTTATTATCTTTTTTTTTAAAGATTTATTTACTTGTTCATACAGAACTGGGGTGCAGGCCAGAGGCTCAGGGGCGGTGAGAGGCTTCACCAGAGACAGCAGGGAATAGAACAGGCAGATGGACGAGGAAGTCCACTGCTGAGGGGAGCAGCGGGCGGTCAGGAGAGGTCTGCCGCGCTATGTGGTCACCTCCGGGGTGGGGATGGAACTCAAGCCGAAGGGGCTTAAGCTTCTCAGTGCTGTGCTTTAACCCGCTGCGCCACCAGGGAGGGCCCTATTTTATTATCTTTATCAGTGTTTTGTACATAAGTTTAGCTAATACAAAGTCTGGGAAAGATCAGCACAAATCAAGTGAGCCACAGCAAATAACTCCTTAAAGATTATTGAAAAAATCATTTATTTCAGATCTGGTCAGTAACAGTCATTGCCATTTGGACTTAGGATACAAAATTATTAGAAATGATACTCTCTTGTTGATGCAACAAGCCAAAAAGAAGGAAAAACAGCAGCTCGGCGCCACTGTGTTAGTATAAGGAGGCTAAGCCAGGGAAAGCTTCTCTTCTCCGATCTGTTTTCCACACAGACTAGATCAGGACAAAGGTCAAGTTTCCAGGTCTCCTGGAGGATGATGAAAGAGCCCCAGAAAAACGCCTCCTCCCATGGGAAGGACAGGGAGCGAGAGGATGGCTAAGAGGGAAAGTGCTGAGCATGTTCAGCTGACAGAGCAGCCTCCGGGCTGGGCACGTGAGAAGATGTTCACAGGCACCGGGAAAAGAGGCATCGAGGAGCAGCCGGTCTGGCCACTCGCAGCGGCAGTCTCCAGCCAGGGGGCCTGCGTCCGGCAGCCCCCCTGAGACCTCACGGATGCCGGCGTGCTCCAGCCCTGGCTGCAGAGCATCAGGCTCCCCGAGGCGGTCAGCTGAGGCCTTCGTGATGTTCTTAGGGGAGCCTGGGGAAACGTCCTGTTCTGAGATTCTGACCTGGAGCCAAACTGCTTATTATCCAGAAGAGGTTACATGCTTTTTGCAAGGGAAGTATTTTTAATTCCTTATATTGTTCACCTATAAAAATTCATAAGTAATAGTTTCCCAAAATAATCTGTACAGGCAAGTAGAATGTGGCAGATGAAATTGAAAATACATATGGATTAGCTTAACTTAGAAATGTTTTCTAAGTATTTTTAAGTTGAGCATAAGAGGATGAGTGGCTGTAAAATCACACATGAGCATCAATGCACTAATAATTATTCAACCAGAAATGTTGTCTCTCAGTGAAATTTCAGAGGCACAAATGAACACGTGCCTGTTAAGGTCGACTACGTTCACTCAGCGATCGGCACTTCCAGTCTTTGGCACCTGACTCGTTTCACAGCTGAAGATAGAAATAGAAGCACCTGCTTCGTTGATCACTGGCGACTGAGGGAAACACACAGCTTAGTTGGGACAGCTGGAGGGGCGTGGGGAAAGAGTGGAGGGCCATGTTGGAGAGAGAGAAACTCATGAGAAGATGGGGTTGAGGTCGTCAGGAGGGGCATGAAGTGGCAGGTTGGAAGCGCTTAATTAAAGAAAAAAAAATGTGGTAAATACTTTTTTAAGAAAGGAAAGGTCCGAAACAGAGGTTATAGAAAGATATATACCTATCGCTCTCTCTATTCATTGGAATAGATTCCCCACCCAAAATTCAGTCTTTTGAAATGTATAATTCAGTGGTTCTTAGTATATTCACTGAGCTGCACAAGCATCACCACTGCTTAATTTTAGAAAATTGTTGGCACCACGAAGAAGATATTTTAGGGAAGTTAATCTGACAGCAGAGTAGCTGGGAGGAAGAAGTCCCAGCAGGTGTGTTAAAGTGCTCGGAAACCCAACTCAGGCAGGTCTGGACATGACGCTCAGGGACTGCAGGCTGGCTGGTCCCTGGGCGAGGCATGGCTTCCTCTGGGCCCAGCAACACTCGGCCTATGCACTGCGTCCGCCTGGCCTTTCTTTCAGGTTCCCCCGAAGCTTGTGCTTGCTTAGCCAGGGCCTCCTCCCACCCCCATGGGGCCTTCTGCCACCTGGCACCACTAGGGCTGCAGTGAGAGCACTTTGTTACCTCAGGCTCAGGCAGGAGACACCTCTCTGTGCCCTTGTTATGTTTGGATCAAGGCAAAAGGCAGGTGCACTTTGCTTAATGTGCCAGCATTAGCGGAGGCCAGGGGCATCACATGGGAAGAGAGCAGGCCCACAGAACCAGGGCGAGTGGGGAAGGCACAAAGTCTGGAAGGGAGAGGCTGCTGACTGCTGAGGAGGAGCAGGGCTGTGGGTGGAGCGGAGGGCGGCGCTCTGAGGCCGGCAGTCCCAGTGAACCCCTCAGCTGGACAAATAAGCTGTGCCATGCCATGAACTCAGGATGCTGTGAAATATCTGAAGAGTTATTGTTAGCTGTTACAACCTTTTGCTAGCTGTTTTGTTTTTTAGCAAGTCAATTGGAACAGTATTAACATGAGCATAGGCAGCGAGTTGGGTATTTTGATGAATTCCTAGAATTTTGACAATGAACGTGGACGGCCCGGAAAGCTTGAGGTCAGCACCGAATCAAGAACGACGCCGAGGGAGGGTGTGGCCGCAGTGAGCTCTGACCCCAGGAGCAGGGAGAACGGGAGCGCAATTACAGGCGTAAAGGGAGCCGCGTGTGTGCATCCCACGGGGGGCACTTTGAGGGCCACGGAATAGCATGAGATAAGCAAGATGGACACTGAGCTGCTGGACTGCGGCCTCTGGGCTGGAGATTGAGAAGTGGATCCGAACCACTATCAGCATCTAACTGACCGGAAGCCAGAGAATTGGCTGCGTCCCCCAGAATATCCCCATGAGCCTGGACAGCACCTCAGTGTGCAGATCAGTTTTCATTTTTATGTATTTTAAATGTGTTTGAGGTGACATGTGGGTGCCCACTGGGTGTCACCTCTGCAGGGCGCTGCCCTCCCACCCACAGCCCGCCAAGTCACCCTCCCCTCCCCTCGCCTGCCCCCTCCTCCCCCCACCCCTCCCTCTGGGCGCTGCAGAGCCCCAGCCCTCCTCCAGGCTTAATGCTGACCCTGCGTTGGTCTGTCTGTTCCGCAGACTGTGACGCCACCGGCGCTCGTCGAGGCAGCTTGTGAGGCGGAGCTTCACCTGCGTAGGTACATGTGATCGCGGTATGCATCGCGTGCGTTTTGTTTGTTTTGATTAGTTTATGGCACCGTCTATGTAAGCCACGAGATGCGCTGCTGTTGCACACGAACAAGTGCACGCCGAGCACGTTTTCCTTTAGTGCCTGTGCCACCTAATTCCACAACAAATACGCAGATGGGGAGCCCTACTTTGGGGTGATTTTGCTGAACATTATGTGCTGTGCAAAGTAACAACTCGGGAAATCCTGGCAAATTGAGCTTAATAGAGTGAGTGGACACCGGACTCGATACGAATGCCAACGCATGGGAGTCGCGAGAATGTGACCGCCTTTCAAGTGAGTCTTCAAGAGCGCTGGCAGCTCTGAATGGAATTTCAGTGCCCAAAATAGCATGTGGCAATTAACAGACAGCACGTTGGTTAGTGCTCAGTAGTTTCACATCATCGCCATTTGATTCATTTAATAAATAAAAGTGAAAATAGAAATGCCTGCTGCTTTGATCATTCCTCACAAAACATTTAGCTTATTTTCGCCAGTCTTCAATTTACTTTGAACATTAAAAAAATCCTACGTTCAATTGCTTTGGAAAATACGCTGTTATAATTTAGTCTTATTAAATCTGTGTTTACAAGTGTTGCTATTTATGTCAAATTTGCTTGTTTCCTTAGCACTTCTTCATTTAAACAAAAAACAAACAGCTTCCTTTATCCGCTTATTTAAAAATTTATCTATGTAGTGCCAAAACATACAAAATTGGCACTTTTGAATCAATGTAGACTGTTTCCAAGTAAGAACGATGCATAGAAAGGGCAACACGATTCATTTTAAGTCGAGACGTTGGCGGGGAAGCGCCCAGGGGTCCGGGCCGAGGGGCAGTGGGACCCCGGGGCAGCACCCGTCCGGCGGCACCCTCTACCTCGAGGTAGAGTCCAGCTCCTGCGCTCCTTAAAGCCAGGTCTCCCGGCAGGCAGTCAGGAAACGTCGCGTTTTACAAGCGGCCTTCTGTGGGACCGCCGCGGCCCGGGTCATCCGGTTCTTTCTGTCGCTGACTCCGAGCTGAAGGGCGAGCAAGCTGGCGAGCCGCCTGACTCCGGGCCAGGGCGCAGGGGCTGAGTCCTGACACGGTAACCCCATGTGCAACTGGACGCTTCTGTGAGATGGAGGACCTAGGGCCTGGAGGCGAGCATCAAACACCTGTCCCAGAGCAGGTGCCGGCTCTAGTGCCCAGAAAGCGGTGAGGAAACGCCCCGAACTGGGGCGATGCCTCATCACATCGACTACTGCAGCCACATGCTCTGAGATACGTTTTTTTAACCTTTAAAAATGTTTGCAAAAAGCCATTACTGGACGACCCGTAGTCGGTGTCGGGTTGGGCAAGTGTGTGGACTCCCAGCGTTGTTTAGCAGTTAGTGATAAACCAGAACTGTATCTTCTGCAAGCACCGACATTCCTTCAGAAGTCCTGAGTAAGAAAAATACTTAAATCCGTTTATTTTCATTTCAGTGATTTTAAAAACGGCAAAAGGCCAAGAGAGTCTTAGCAAACTGTTACGTTTCAGAAAGGCATCGCTTACATATAAAACAGGCGTTTTGGTTGTACTTTGGAATAAGGCGTTAACATGCTCAGCCTGTACAAGTCGAGCTTAATGGGCTGTCAGCTGCCCCGGCAGCTGCCGTACAAAGACTGGGGTGTCTTTAATCTTCAAAGAAAAAAAAAGTAAAGAGAATAAATTCAGCTATTACCTTGAAGGTAAAAACAAATGAAAGGAGAAGGTGAAAGCAAACGGTATTAAAGTAACTTAGCTTCCTTATTAGCAATGTAGAGTATCGATTAATGGATGGTAAGTCATACGCATGGATGTGGTACCCGTTTCTAAGGATCAATTCTACACTAAGGTAACTGGTTTATAATTTTAAACATTTAACTAAAAAGGCTATTGTAAACTAGATTAGTCAAGATTTAGTTATTTGACCTTTACCCATGAAAAGAACTCATTTTTTATGATTTATTATTTTAAATTTATTTACGAATGCAAGAACTGGGTGTAGCCCAGAGGTGTGAGGGGAGAGAGGAGTCACCAGAGACAGAGTGGGGGGCAGGACAGGAGGACCCACTGAAATCCACTGCTGAGGGGGGCAGCGGGGAGACAGGAGAGGCCGTGGGTCAGCTCCATGCTGGGGATCGAACTCATGACACAGTGGCTGGTCATAGGTTGATAGTGCTGAGACAGCCCCTGGGCCACCAGAAAGACCTGAAAAGAAATATTTTTTTCACTCTAATAAGATGCAGAGCTTTTTCACGGTTTTGATATAGACATAAAACTATTACTATTTTTACTGAATATTGTTTCTGACATGCTATGCTAGTGATTCCTGGTTTCTTACTGTCTAAAGATCTCTAAAAAGATCATTAAGCCTTTACTATGTTGTCAGTTCAAAGACCATTCGTTTTAAAAATTTACTGATTTCTAGTTAATCATTTCTTCAGAAATAATTACATGCATTGAGTGTCCTTGGTCCTCATGCTTTTGAAGCGCACATTTTTTGTTAGGTGCATGTTCCAAGATCAGCAGTTTTCTTCTAAGTAATATCAGTTCTGTTGATGACTTTTTTTTTCACTTTTTTCTACAAATTAATATTTTTTGCATTTTCACCAGGGTGTATGAGTAACTCTGATTACATTTTAACTTAGACATACATATGTAGACATGTGGACACTAATATTTTAGTCCATCCTTCCACAGGGCTCTTCCATCTCCCATACAACATTTTATTCCTTGACACAATTTCTTGTAAAATATTCATATATTGTATTTAGTAATTTTTGTAGTTTGCTGCATAGCTGATTGATGAAATGATAAATTAATTTTTGTCAAAGAAAAATTTAGCACTCTTAATCTTATTTCAAGTAAACTCAAGGGTGTGCACAAGCACACACACACACACACACACGCACGCACGCACCTTTCTGCTGCCCCATTCATCAGGTACAGTTATATCACATTTGTTTCTTTACTTTGACCTATATGATGGCTGCATAGATGAAACTTATCATTTTACATGAAACACAGGCAGTTTACAATACACTTCAGTAACAGAGAAATTAATTCATTGACTTTATTGCGTCGATAAATTAACTAGCTTACTTTTAGTGAGTATATATTTATCCACTAAAAAGCACCTTTTAGTCTATAAGTATAAAACAAACCTCATATTAATAAACTGCAAGCATTTAGTATTAGTTTTAGGATTCTAAATTTAATTCCTTCAATTTCTAGGATGAAAATGTATTATTGCAAAGTGGCCTTTTGAATTGAAGATTTTTCCAGTGACATACAGGGCATGTTGTTATCTCTCAAGTAACTATTATTTCCCTATTAAAACTACTTTCAATATTCTTTATAAAGAAAACAGGTTAACATGGTATTCAAAGTCACAGACTTTCTGAATCAAGAAGCTGTTATTTTTTTTCTGTTCCATTGGACATAGAAATAACTGGACACACACATTACAGAAAAAATGTGGGGCAGGTTGAAACCCGCACATATCTCTACATCCATTAAGGGATCATCGTTGACTTATTTTAAAGCACATCTTTCACAATTACAAAATCAAAAAGTAACAAGCACACATGCTGAAATTTAAAAACTAAACTAACAACACAATCATAACAACAAATACTAATAAACTAAAATTTTACTTGCCATGTAAATAGCCACCCTAGAGTAACTATCAACAATTTAACATATGCATGTGAAGTTTTTAGTGTTTGACAAAGCATTCACAAGATTTACACACACACACACACACACACACACACACACACACATTTTATTCTGCAGGGTTCTTTTAATTCACCCGCTAGAGAGAGAGCGAACAATAACTCTCCAGGTCAGTGTTACCTGTTGACCTTGTTCCATATGATGAAGTGTCTCTTTTATGACCATTTCTCTACATAGGAATACTTACTGTGCTCTGTATCACACACTCAAGAGTATTTTGTTTCATACGAGCTGCTAAAACTGAAATTCCTGTTGTCAAATTTTAAATGATTCCCCAAACACTCGTGCCCCTTTCCCTAATTTTCATTTGTGTTTCCAGTGCCTTCTGAATTTCAAACTTAAACACATTTTCACTTCAGTCGCATATTTATTTATACACTTAGGTATTAGTGGGTGGATCCTTTGTTAGCAACCAAGTTTGTAGAAAAGTGTGGACCACTAGGGAGTTGACTTCCAGGATACACGACTAAACGGATTTTTCATTCCCAACTTACCTTTGTCTGATTGTTGGGTAAATTGTTTTAGTCAGCAATAGCTGCTTTTATTCGGTTTCCGGTTTTCCCCTTAAACATAGGCTGGTAACTTTCCCCTTCTGTTTCCCGTGATGCATTTGCTCGTTTGGAACCAATTGGACTGGGTGCTGGTTTGAGTATTTCCTGCTTTCATGATCTTAAGTGTGGAAGACGAGACCAGTAATCACACAGGTGTCTGTGTCTAAACATCTATTTCACTAAGGAAAAATGTAGTGTTATAGCAATAGAGCGAAGAGATCATTTTAATTTATCGAACGGTTACCATATCATGCTAAGGGTGGCTCCGCCTTTTGCATTGGGCTCCAGCCTCCGAGCAGATGAGAGAGCGAGCATTTGTTGATGGAAAGGTAATGAGCCCAGATATGTAGATGAATTCCGAACTCCTTTTTTGGCATCCAAGTTTGCATCTGCTTAATAAGCAGTTGGATAGACTGCTCAAGGATTGAGTGTTTCCACACACCTAAAAGAAATGTGAATCCACCTTCCAGAAGTTAAAAAAAAAAAAATCAAAGAAATGATAATAATTAAGGCCACATACTAGATGTCCAGGTAAAATGAGTTACATGGTTTTGAGACTATCCTATTTTCTAAAACTGACCACAAATCAATAACTGTCAAATAAACCCACACAGAGCAAGCAGACAGATTTAAATACAGTCTAAGCCATATTTAGCATGTCTAAACTATGGACAAAGATGCTTTCAATATAAAGTTTTGGAGTTTATTGTTATGTGCTATTTTCAGAATAAACTGTCTGTCTCATATGGTCCTTCCCTTACTATCTTGCATTTCATGAATAGAATGGGTTCGTGAGTACAAAATTATTTTCAGTGTATGGTACATTGGTGGGAAAGAACACAGTTGAAAAGATTATATGGACATCACTTGATTTAGAAATTTACGGATGATTCCATTTCTGTGTTAACTGTTGAGAGCGAATCCAGATAAGACCAGTTTCTATTTGCTCTCCTCCGTATAGAGTGGTTCAAAGGTAGAGTATCTCAGAGCAGGGCTTTGATGCTTACTCCAGATCAGCAGAAAGGCAAAACTTCATTTGGAAGCCTGAGGTATGCTTCCCTGCTCCTGCTCCCGACGGCTGCCAGGGTGCTCTCCTCCTCAGGAAGCATGGAGCCCTCCAGTTTGCTGCAGTCAGTGATAATACACACCCATGTATGATAAAGCCCCCACATAGATCCCCTGAAACAAAGAACAGATCCAGATTTCTACATTATATGATTTTCCAAACATGCACAGTTTCTATTCACATTGTAGATCAAGGTTCAGTAATTTGTTCAGCATTAGACTCAATGCTACACAGACTAAGTATACTTTAATATCAGAAGGAAGGATTTTGTTTATTTAAGGTTTTATTCATTTATATTTCTTCCAGTGCATTTCAATATAAATTGCATTCACTTATAGAGAAAGCCTTTTCTTTCTTAATAATCTTAAGTAGGAAGTAAGACAACCCTTCTTCATAGTAATGGGATTTATATTGAAAAGCATGAGTCTCCTTTTGCAAAGAATGCTTTATGCTTTTTGCTTAAAAAGTGATATATGTGAGGTTCTGAAGAGACCTCAGCTAACATTCTTAATGCTCTGATGTACAAGTGCAGATTTGATCAAAGTCTCAGTTATCTGAATTTAAAAATACACACTGAGAGATTCATAACTGAAAATCTGGAGCTGAGAATGTTGAGAATAATAGGCGATGATAATAAAAGTGAGAATGCATTCTCGGAGTACAAAAGGATGAAGAGTCAATCATCTTTGTTTTAAGCCTCTCCAGCTGTCTGGAACTGACACGGAGAATTCGCTTCTCCTGAGGACTGTGAACGTGAAAGGCTAGAATTATGGGGAGACGGAAGCGGGCACAGGCTCATTTGCATTCTGCTGGGAACTTACCCTGCCAGCCTCACCGTTTCTCTAATGTCTGCCCCGCTCCTCTTTCAGTGCCTGCCGCATGCACCCTCGATATACCGTTTAAATCGCCCTCTGTTATGTTTATGGCAGAAATGCAGAAAGAAAGAAAAAAAAATAGGTAAATGGAACGACTCAAGGAGAAAAGACGCTGCAATGCCTCAGCGTAGGACTGAAGGGAGCCAGAACCTGGCCTGAGCGTTCAGACATCCGTCCTTATGACGCCCATTGCTTTCAGTCCCCGTTCTAGACACTTGGGATTGATGAATGTCAAAGCATTCATTCAGCTGCGGTGCATGTTGTAGAGAATTATTGAGTGTTCTGAATTCTCCAGGTATATTAAGTTGGAAAGTGCAGCTGCAACCGCAAACATCCTAGCAATCCCCATGGAGACTGAGGCGCCATGCCTTCAGTCCTCAGTCTAGAAGCATTTGCTCTCTTCAGGCAACATCCAAGCTCCTGAGTGTCAGGTGACACTTCCACAAGCAGAGGAAGTATGTGCACCGTTGAAAGCACGCGTTGTCACGCACACAGGGGCATGCTTCAGAATCCCTGTGCAGAGCCAGATAGCACCCTCCAACAGTACCTGGAGGAGTGTTTGCAACCATTTTATAAATGTTTGGTTCAGATAATTTGGGACTTTTTTTTTTTTTTCTTCTCCTTAGTCTGTCATTTCTTTTCACAGCCTATCCCAGCATGTTTTGTATGAGAACACTGGGGACAGATTGCCTGGTACAGGGGGTGGGAGGAAGAACTGTTTGGTTATATATATTCTTAGGTTGCTCTGAAGTTTGTGGAGAGGAACCAAAGAGAGGAAATCATGAGGACCAAAATCTTAAAAAAAAAAAAAAATCAAGAAAACAGTATTTACAGTGTCAATAAAATGTGATGTGATACTCTGTGCTTTCATTCTGTTGTAAAGAATAATGTTTAAGAAGACATAAATTTATGTGAACTGTCGAGTTTCTCTGAAAATTTTTATCTCTTTTACCTTGCAAGTGTAAATGTGATAAAAGAAATATTATGCTTGCATTGCTGTGGCATTGGCAGGGGTAGATCTGATGAATGTTCTTGCAAGTGAAGTTCTTGGTGCTGGTCAGTGGAAGAAAACCAATCGAGTTCAAAAGTTCAGCGTAGGCAAGCCGCAGAAGCAAAGTAACTCTCCCACCCCTCGGTCCTCTCACTTCTTATCAAAGCTCTACAGTAAGCTCACTGGCCTGGTGATGATAAACAAATGGATCGAGTAGTAAGCACCGCCTGAAAGCTTTGTCTCTGTGCCTCATTTGGTAGTGATCAGAACCCAAAGTGGGAAAATAGGGAGTAGAGGGTGAAGAGGCGGGGGCGGGTGGGGAAGACGCTGCTGGGCTCCCACTCAAGGCTCTCCCTGCACCCAGTGGCGGCACAAGCCTCCAGCCGTTGCCGGTGCTGCATGCCCGTGGCTCAGAACTGCCCCTTATCCTGGGTTCAGCGGAAGCCACAGTTGTTGAGAGGATACACACCGCCCTCTCACCTGTGCCAGGGTGGCCTCTGCAGTAAGATGTGTACTTTAGACAGCCCCCCTCGTCTGTGGGTCAGGGCAGAGCACATTGATCATTGATTGATTTTTCCATCAGAGATTTTAATCTCTGATACATCAGATGCTATCCGTGAAAAGTGAGCCCTTAATATTTCATGGGTAAACAATTTCTCCCAGGCTCCACTACTAGGGAACCTAACTTAGGGCAGCTATCATGAGCTCCTGAAGTAACTCATACTTTGTGTCTTCAAAGAACATTCTACCAGACCTTCTCGCACTTTCCTTCTTGGTGTGATAAAATGAAAATGACTCAGGGATCACAGAGCCACATAGTGCACACATGGTCTCTGGTGGTGTCAGCAGTGTTTCCTTTCTCTAGGGCCACATAGTAAATGATTATGTCTTAGTAAAAAATCTTGGTAAAGATTACTCAGAACTGTGGTCATGGTGTGAATAGAGCCACATGTAAGACAGAGACAAATGGATGTTCATATTAATCTTTGTTGACAAAAAAGGACAGATTTGACACCAACTTGGCAATCTGTCTTCCAACTTGGCAATCTGTCTTCCACGGTAGCAATTCAGTCTGCTTAATCCAAACCATCAGGGGTTAATGCTTGATACGTTTTATGAAGCACCTAAAGGAATCCTGATTTTCAACCATGGTTAAAATCTGTATACTTAAAAATATAATGTTGACTGTAAACACAACCTAACCCTTAAGGTTATATTTTGAGTATTTTTTTTTCTTTTTTAGATTCTTAAATTGCCTAATTCTGCTAGTTTGCTGTTGGTTAATGTTTTTGTTATTATGTTTTAAATTGACTATTTTATGGTGTTTATACACTCTCATTTGTCTCTGCACCTTTCTCAGCTTTATACTCCTCTTAATTCCAGTTTCCAGTGGTTATCGCTGTGTGGTAAAGACGCTATGTAAACCCCTCTCAAAATATGATGGTGTAAGTAGATTGAGAACTAAGGACAAGATGAGTCTTTTCCCATGAGAAAGTCAAGGCCCCCCATGCTCTATTTATGGTGTTCAAATTGTCTGTCCTGCAGCCCAAGTTTTTGGAAACAGAATTACCACTGCACTAAGGCCATTTCAAAGTTTGCAGTGACAGCCAGCCATTTGTTGTCTCGTGTTTATGCACAGCATTAGCACTCGGTGAGTGTCTAATGGTGTTAGGTGAGCAAATCCCCCATTAAACCATGCACCGATTTTACCTCCTGTGCTGCACCTATTGACGTGGGACTGTCTTCCACGCCAGTCTTTCTGCTATATGTGTGTAAAGCTTATATTTAAAAGTGAGACTTTGGTTCCCCTTCATTTCTGCTTAGAAGTCAAGAATCAATGTTTTGATCCCAGTTTGCTGCATAAATGAAACTTTAATTTCTAAGAGCCCTTTGTCAGATGAACCGTTATTTCTGTAGCTGGTGCACTGATTTGTTCTTGACAGATAAACAAGTTCTACCGAGTTTTTATGATATGTAATTTCACAAATATCATATCTTTTATTGGTGATGATGGTATGGCATATATTTTGATACCCTTTGTTGCTAGAGACAGGGTATTCTATTGATTTGACATTAGGGATTTTTGCATTATGAGAAAGCTGAAAATTACTTTTTTTTCCTCCTTGTCATTTTCCTTTTCTGAGATAAAATTTTTGGAAGATTTCCAAAATAATTGACATAAAACTAAGGAAATAGTTCAGTTGAAAAATGCAAAATATTTTAATTTAACTTCAAAAGTATGTCTGTAATTGTCACTTTGAAACATTCATCACAATTGCACCATTTGACATCTTTAATAACTTCTTTCCAGCAGATCTTTTTTAAGCTACTTGATGGATTTTAACTTAAATAATTAAATAAAATTTATATTTTTTCTTTCTAATACACTGTCCTAAATTAAAGCCAAACTAAACATACCATCATATTAATGATTTCATCCCAATCCATGTATTTTAAATATATGGAATATGGTAGGTTGACATAATACTCATAGAAGCCTGAAATAATACAGAATTATGAAAGTTTTGCAAGTCAAAGTTTGAAAACTACACACTTTTATGACATTGTATTTTATATAATGAACGATTTTTATGCTATTCATCCATCAATTTATTTCCACAAACAGGTTTATATTGACAATATAAATTGAATTAGATTCTACTTATTGAGAAGCCTAAATATTTAAAAGGAAATGCAAAGAAGAGTAGGAATTACAAGACAAGTCAAATGTAAGCATTTCTCTAGAGGAATTTAAAATTAAAGGGGAAAAAGTGATCAAAATGACCAAAAAGTGAAAGCAAAAAGGAGTGACTGGAGAGATTTACAAACAGAGCTTGAGGGTTAAGCTAGTGCGGGGAATCTGCCAAGCCGAGAAATCTCCTGAAAGAAAGCAGTGTTTAAACTTTATCTAGAAAATGAATAGTAGCGATACTAAGAATCCATGCAGGGTAGAAGGGCACCCCAGATTCACCCTCAAAGGCAGTCAGTCCGCTGCCTCATTCAGTACAAAATTCCAGAATGTTTCAGTCTCACCAACTCTCACCTCACAATAACAATTATAATGTTGAAAATAATGGAAAAGAGATACTTACGGCTTTTGGGAATTGTTTTACAACTACTAAACCTCAGTAAAAGAAGACTAGAGGTCTGTGTGGCTTGGCCTTGGCCCACCCAGTCTCCTGAGTGCATCCTGGTGAGGAGACTGGCAGTGCCCTCCCACAAACTCACCGGCTCCTAGTGTAAGTCTGGTTTGTCCCAGGGGGGTAAGACACTGCCCGGCACCACATCCCTCAGCCAGTTCTGCATTGCAGAAGCTCAAAGCCAGAAAAAAGCAGAGTGGAAGTGTAGGTCCCATTTAGCCATCCTCACCTGTAAGATGGAACCTTTGCGGGACAGGCCAGAGTCACTTGGACCCTGGTCACTCCCCCTGGAGCTCCCTTGAACTGACACTGAAAGAGACAAGTTGAGAAGAACAGCAAGAAGAGAAGCTACTCCCTCCAGTTATAAAAAGGCGAATGACTCAAGTAAAGGATCTGAGGAGATATTTCTCTAAAAATGATACAAAATAGCCAAGGAAGACATAGACAAATGCTCAGCAGAATGGTAGTTTGATTATTTGTAATCTAGAAATGAATAAGTTTCTGTACTTTTTTTTAAAATGTTTATTTATTTTGTGCATACAGAAATGGGGTACAGGCCAGAGGTGCAGGGGTGGTGAGAGGCTTCACCAGAGACAGAGTGGGGAGCAGAACAGGCAGATTGACGAAGTCCACTGCTGAGGGGAGCAGCGGGCGGGTCAGGAGAGGTCTGCCGCGCCCTGTGGTCACCTCCGGGGCAGGCGGGAATCGAACTCATGCAGGAGTGGCTTTAGCTTCTCAGTGCTGTGCTTTAACCCGCTGCGCCACCAGGGAGGGCCAGTTGCTGTACATTTTTGAGAATCACTGTGTGAGCAAAACCCCAAAGAACATGCATAGCATCACAAACACATCATTCAAGAACTGGTGGCAAATAAGAAAAGATTATATTAAAGAAACCTATCTGCTCTCTTGCTGTGAGCATTATGAGTAATATGGCATCTCAGATTGAAGACAAGTGTTGCCTAAGGGAATTTTATAGTAATAATTATTGTAAGGTCAAAATAAGTTGACCCAGGCCAAGAAAGTATAGAAATGGGACTGGGTTACTTAGAGTTAAATCAGTAGGCATAGAAAATTATGTAGGAAATGTGGTCTGGAAATCCCCAAATGAATATGGATGAAACTTTAAGTCATGGAATGTGACATAAATTGTTACTGGTAAGATGGATGGACAGACGGCTAGATGGACTGATGGGCAGACAGATGATAGGTAGATAAACGGATGATAGACCATATCTTGAATGCTCTCTAATCTCCATAATGACTTTGCTGATCTTTTTTGGCTAAATACAGTTAGTTACCCTATAGTTATGTAACTACTTGCCATATTTTATGGGTGGTTTCCTGGCCTGTTCTTGCAAGCCTGGCTCAGGGTTTCCCATCAGTGTCTGTCAAGTGAATGAAATAACAACTCTCACTGTGCCCCTCATATATGGGAACTGTATAATGTATGTTGTGTGGAGTCACCATATGTAGTATTAAATATTGACTCTTGCTACCCATCTTCTCTCAAGGCTCTGCTGAATTTATCTCATGATCACACAGCTTTGTGATAGGACTCATATACTAAATAAGATGAGCCATTTTACCTCAGATGTAGGCCAAAATGAATACATAATAATGATATATGTCATATATATTATAATGAATGTTATACTCTGTATGTTCTGTAGATCAGGGATAAGTGCTATGATTAAGAAATTTATTTTACTAGTATCTAAATCTTTACTTTCCTAAAAACACTTTATGATGGACTTTAAAAAGAAAACCGTTTTCTAGATGTACAAATGCCATGAAATATTAAATAGCACACTATGGCTACGATGATTGTTAGCACATTTTTTTTTTCTATGACTTTTACTAACACAAGATAGAGATGTGGAGGTGGAAGCTTTTTAGAACAATGGATAAGTCAACTCTCTCCTTCCCATTGATTGTGCATTCATTGAAAGAAAGTGATCAAAATTTAGTATATGCTATTTGATTTGCTTGCTTATGAATGAAAACACACATACCCTTAACAGGCCTAATACTTTTATATAGGAATTAAGAGAATTAGTTGGATTTTCTAAGAGAGTACCATAAGCTTAGCTAATCATTTCCACAGCAACTCAGATCATGTCCTACTATCAACCACAGGACCAGAGGATCCTGATGTCCTATAGAGTGTTTGAGCATCTGGAATGTCATTAAAGATGATAGGTCTTCAGAGTAATTGGCAAAACATATATATTTTTTATTTACCAAATAGGTTTTGCTCATTGGTTGTACATTATCAGTGTTCTTCAGATATTTAATATTATTTCAATATTAAATTGAATACCCTTTAAAATAAAATTGAAAGAGCCTCAAACTGAATAAAATGATAATTTTCATTCTCATTTTGAGCTTGGCTACACTGAACAAGTCTGCCTATTACCTAGAACAGTTTCTTGTCTTTAACAGAAGAGTTTGGACTGGACATTCTATACTGATTCCCATATTTTATTTTGCTATGAATATTTCTTTTTTAAAATATGTATTTATTTATGCATACAGAACTGTGGTATAGGCCAGAGGTGCTGGGGGTGAGAGGATTCACCAGAGACAGAGTGGGGAGCAGAACAGGCAGATATACTGAAATATGCTGCTGAGGGGAGCAGCCAGGAGACCGGAGAAGTCTGCCACACCATGTGGACAAGCTCCCGGGTCTGGGATCGAATTTGTGCTGCAGTGGCTGTGATAGCTTCATAGTGCTTTGCTTTAACACATCGCACCACCAGGGAGGGCCCCAATATGAGTATTTCTAAGTATAAAGTAAGAGATAAAATTATTTACATGAATTTTAATTAAAGAAAAAGGGATAATTTCCCTAGGTATATCACCCTCCACTACTAACTTATAGATTATATTTGAAACCTAGTGAACCATGAATGTTGTTATAGGAGAATAACACCAATTAGAGTGTTTCCTGGGTCAAAATCCCCTTAGCATTCTTCCCTGCTCAGTAAGCTGCAGTTCCTCTTGCATTCTTTCCTCTATTCACAAATGCTGCCTGAAAGGTGTCAACGGTATCTGAGTCTTCTTCCACAGGGTAGCCAATAAAGAAAAGAGGTTTGATCCTAAATGACCCTTGAATCAACTCTTATTCATTGTCTCTTACTTTCAATGTCAAGTTCTTTTAAACCCCAGATGATTACTAATGATGACATTTAATTTTAACTTAAATATTTTTAATTTTAGCCTCTGAGATAGGCTTTCTCTGTTCCTTAACAAAACCCTTATAGTGTCTTTAGATAGATAGGCAGATAGATAGATAGATAGATAGATAGATAGATAGATAGATAGATAGATAGATAGAATAGATAGATCAATATAGATATGTGTATATATAATCATATAGATATATAGGATTATGTGTATATGTACATGCATATTAATATATACATATATGTGTGTATGTGTATATGTATGTATGTGTATACCCGTGTGTGTATGTGTGTGTGTCCGTGCACATAAGCTTTCTTGACATAGTATGATCCAAAGAGAGTGCCTTATGTTGATCTCTGTCTTCGTCATAAATAACCTCTTAGGAATCAAATAGCCTAAACTACGGTACTATTTGCCCGTCCCTATTTTTCATGGATGAGGAGGCACTTACATAGGGAAAATTGTGAAGTAAAACCCTGTATCTAAGTGGGCAGGACAGTAGAATGGCCTCCTCATTTAGGCTTACAGCAAAAGCAAAACAAAATAACATCAACAACTTAGCTCTCAACAAAAGCACAACAAAGTCTGTGGGATAGCACTAAGTAATATTAAATAACGCCCACTAGAATAACATTAGATTAAGTGTTGAATAACATAGTATGACTTTTAAGTATTTCCAATCTTAGAAAACAGAGGTAAGTTAAGCTCTACTTATAGCCATTTCTTAGTGTGATGTCTCTATAAGAGGCATGCTTCCCAATATTCCCACGCGTTATGTTAATTTAAAATTATTTTTTATCTAAATTTAAACTTAAAAAACCCTCATTCATAATAGCCACATTCTTTTTTCCACATGTGTGTGGCTGATGACAACTGTATTGAACATATGAAAAACGACAATAACCAAAAACTTCCATCACTGCAGAAAGTTGCCACTGAGCTGATTAAGTAATTACAAATAACTTGAGAAATTAATAAAGGTAATAATGATGGAATAATTGAGCATTACCTGAGATATTGTGAGTTGCTTAGTCCATAGATTATCATTAATTAGTACCGGTGAATATGTTATTTTGCTGTTGTCATAGCTGTGTACCAGCTAATATACTGGACCCGGGTATGCGTTGCCCTCACTCATAATCATTGCATTTTTGTGAGCAGGAAACTTGAGATGACCTTTGTGGATACCAGCATCTGGCTTGGAGAGACTGCTCAGGTTATACCTGACGGATAGGCTGAGATAGGAATCTGGATTTTCCAAAACAGAAACGTTCCATTCCCTGCCTTAGATGTTCTCCTTAGATTGAAAGAATGAACAAAGGCCATGCAGCTGCTTTGGAAATGCTGGAGAATTGGAGTATTTGTAGAGGAGTCTGTATCTGCCAGGCTTTTCTTATAAATTAATCATCACTAGAGGCAAATGAGGTAAATTTGATTTTCTCTAATTTAAGATGGTGAAGTTTAGACTGAAGAGGTTGTCACTTCACAAACTAACATGACTAATTTTAACAGCAACAGTTTGTTCTCTTTTCTCAATACTGTTCTTTTTCATCACTAATTTGTTTGTTTATTTTTCTGTGAAGTCAAGTTTTATCTCATTGTGTCCTAAATCTTTCCAAGTGTTTCTCATCACATTTATGGTAGTGCTATGCCAAAAGTCTACACCAAATGCAGTGTTTACATTAGCAAACATGGAAGGTTTAAAAACCTTCCTTAAAGAGCATGTGTGTTTTTATAGTTGTCTGCATGCATGCACGCACACACTTGAATATATAAATTCTGTATGCTGAAGCAAAATATCAGCAACTCAGATCTGTGCCGCCATCACATATCCAATGGGATGACGCCCCAAGTAGTTTACTCAAGCATTGTTTAAGAGATCCATAATAAGACAGGCCATTGCACTGATGAGTATGAAATGTGCCACGAGGATCACACACCAGACACAATTATTAAATGTGAATGACAGCAAACAGATAAATGCTCCAGAATGTTCTTTGTCTGCAAGTTAAAAATAAAACAGAGATATTCAGCTAAACAAAATGCGGGTGAAGACGTTATATTTTTAATTTTCGTATTTTTGTCAACATATTTCAACACTAGATGTCAATATTTTAAATTCACAGACCTATGTTTGCTAAAAAAGACTTTTGTGATATTTTTATAACACTCAACTGCTAGAAAATATAATGACACATGTAGTCTGACTGAAAGGTAGTTATACAGACGCTTCTTGTTTCATTTGTGCGAGGGGAGTGCATGGTTGGCGTGCTTCTCGACCGGGCGTGGCCATGAATGCTCCTGCAGAAACGTGTTTGGGAGGCGGGGGAGGGGGCGTTTTCTCGGCAGTTGCCCGGTCCTCTATTATTCTCCTGTACCAATCACAGGAGAGTCTCAGAGAACAGTTGCCCGGTAAGCAAGCGCCCCTTACACCCCACTTCCAAAGAAGAAGAGCAGCCGCTCCGTCTTCCCGATGCAGTCACGTCCGCCCCATTTCTGCGGGAACCCCGGCCCTACCTTGCTCTGCTTTCCATGTGCTTATCAGCTCCTTCTCCAGGAGTAAAACCTACAGACACATTACTCCTTGCTTTGCATTCTTGTCCTGTAGAGTTTCTTTATGAGTAATTGGAAGAAAATTGTTCATTTATTTATTGTGTTCATATCCCTGTACTGTTGAAGATAAATTTCACATTAAAGTGACTTTTAGTAAAAAAAAAAAAAAAAATCTCTGGGGACACAATTCAAATAGATCTTTCCTATAGCCTTCAACATAATGAACAGAAACAATAGGCTAATATAATTAATTGGCAAACTAACAACTTAAGTCCGCTGGATATAAATAAAAATACTGCTGAGACAGGAATGCAACAGCTTCTCTGCCTTTCATGTGATTCCTAGTTGAAAACAATATTTCTGTGGTATTCAGGCAATTCTCCACAATTAAAAGATTCTTTTAGTGTTCCTATAAAACATGCCATTTGTAGTTGTTTTTCAGTTAAAAAAAATAAGAGCATTGTGTGTTTTACAGGTATCCATTCATTGACAAACATTTTAATTCAAGACAGGGATTTTGCCACATCCAGATCTGTATTCTCTTCCTCACACATTTTCTAAATGAAGAGGGAAAATAACCCTGGGTGATGTCAAGCCCTTTGCTGTGTGAGAGACACAGGGATAGAGACGGAACAGAAACAGAAAAGAGAGATAAAGAAAGAGAGAGGCATTTATTAAATATGTGAAAAATTACTTATGAGTGCCTGGCTATTTTGAAATAGTGCCTTTGGACTCCTTGTTTCAGCAAAATCAGACCTATATCCAGTGGTCGGAAAGTAAAGGAAGTAAGTGATGACTGAAACCCTGGAAGAAGACTAAGCCCAGCATCTTTCGAATTCACTGATGCAGGCTGTGCATTTAGATGAATGATTTGCCAAGTGTCAGTTCTGCGATTTTTCCTCACAGAACAACTTTTATTCCTGGTGATAACCACCTATCTTATATTTCCCAAATTATGTAGATTTGTGAACATTTGCAACGATGAGAATAAATATGTACCAGTGCTCAAAACAGATATACATAGTAAATACACCGACACATCGTGGACTGAGGAATGAACAGATAACAGCCTGGGATGAAAGTGTCACGCTCGCCTCCACCCCTGCAGTGCACGGCCACAGCTCTCACCTCCGGTCTCCCTTGTCTCGTTGTACATTTTATTGTAGACATTTTCAGGAACTACTCTGGCTGTATGGTACCCACGAGTTTTGGGTGGGGGTCCTCTTCCCAGATCCTCTCTCCCCAACCCACCTTGTGATGATGTGAAACTCGTGTGAAAGCCTGAGTCACATTTGGGTCTTTCATTGAGCATTTGCTTTGCCAGACAGACATGCTCTCCAGACAGATGGTGCAGTGTGATTCAGAACCTGCTGTGCTCCTGTGTCTCACCGCCTTACAAGGCAGCAGTCGCCGAATATTTGAGTTGAGAGTGAGAGTAGCAATAAAGGTAGAAAGAGTCAAAAAGACTCTGCTCCCATTGACTGTCTTCCTTAAGGACGGGATTCCAGAACAGGACTCTGCCTTATCTGTGCAGTATCCACAGACACTAGCCCTTCCTCCCTGCCAGGTAGGGACATAGGCTTCCTTCATCTAGATGAGTTGAATCTCTTGGCCCTCAAAGCGGGATGGGCCCAAGACTGGCTGTAACCCAAGGAAGTGAGAGAAGAAATGCTTTTGGGGACTTAAGAGGTCTAGCAGCTTCTGCTGATCCTCTTGGGAGGAAATTATCATCAAGAAGATTAGGTAGAAACCTGTAAGAAGAGATATAGGCACTGAAAACAGGCCCTGGATCATACTACTAAGTGGAGAGAGAGAAGTCAGCCCTCCCCAGCCACCTCCAAAACTCAGGAACACACTAGATGCCCAGCTCCAGGAGAGCTATCCCAGGTGGCCCGTGAAACACAAGTTCAGGAGCTGGGCTTCTCTTTACAAGATCCAGAGTCATGAGCACATGAACTGTTGTCATTTTAAGCACAGGAGCTGGCGATTGGTCACATAAATGTAGAAAGGTGAATTGTGAATCGTGATGAATTGTAGGCTAGGTGTGGGGGGGGCAGTTGGAGTACTCTGACGAGGGCAGGGCAAACTCTAAGCTTTACAATGGGGAAATGCCTAACTGTAAAAACACCTCACAGTGTAACCGATCGTTTTGTTCTGAAAAATAAATTTAACCACACTGAGCAACTTGAACTTGTTTGCACAGCCTTTGTAATTATGCAAAATTTTGTCTTTGCAGTCAGCTTGACTGTTTTTCTGTACATCCTTTCTTGCTTTACATTATAGATGATTTCCCTCTACTGCACATCTGTCCTGAGAATTTCCAGGTGCCCGGGGAGGTGGGTTAGAGGAAATGAAGTAATGTGGATTTGCATTCTAAAATGTTACCTTGATAACTAATAAATCTAACCTTTCCAGGCGGATGTATGGAGGTAAAGGTGCTAATTGATCATGTTGGCACTAAGGTGTTGTTCATTCTGCAAAGCCAACGCTAATTCAAATTGATGTGATTCAAATTAACCTTAATCAGCTTCCACACAGACTGCAATTTCACTACAGGATGCGATTAGACTTCTCCTGGCTTTATCTGCCCATGGCCTTATGAAAGGGTTTACAGTTTTTAGTTTGGCTCTTTGGATGAAAACAATAATACTAATAACCATTCATTTGCACCTATCCTGTTAGTCTGGTTTGCTGATTGACTTTTGATTCTGTTTACTCTGAAAAAATCACAATCCCTGAATTAGTGTGACGTACATCAGCTGTAGACCTTCATTCCTTGCCTGAGCAATGGGGTGACTGAAAGACAGACAAGCAGGCAGTGTGCGAAGCAGCGCTCATTTTTGGGTAATAAACCAAACACTGTGCTTAGGCAGTCAGATAAGAAGTGTATCAAGTTGAACACGAATCAAATGTGTGAGAAATGCAGCTTTAAAAACAAAAGGCTAGGGAGGAATAAAATAAATACAGTCTTAAGAAGTATGATGACTCTCATTTGCACCATGAGGAGGGATGTGTTTTATATTTTTATTTGGATTTTATTTTTACAAGGGTTCTCTTGGAATACTTTTCGAAGTCAATACTTTCCTCGGTGATTCTGAAGTCTCCTTTCCTATGACATACCTTGGAAATTATGTCTTCAAATAAGCTCTTTCTCACCTCCTGTGGTCCGAGTCTGACCACACAGCTGTACTGAGAAGAGATGACTCAGTTCCTAGAATGGGACATGTTGCTGCTCCCTATGCTGTGTGACCCTTAGAACACTGCGGAACCTCTCCGTGCTTCATCTGTAAATAGGAACGCCCCCACAGGATAGGACTGCTGTGAGAAACAACAGAGCAAACCCATATGCGTCTCCACTCCCTAGCTGTGTGGGGACTTGTCCCAAATTATAAAGCAGCCACTAAATTAATTAGAACCTGGCACTTCAGTCAAATAATTAACTGTGCATTTGATCTCCTTCAAATCAAAATTGAAAACCTTGATATGCAACAAAGGATAATTTCATGTGTGTGAAAATTTATTTCTGTAGAAAGTCTAATAAGATAGGTAATTTAAAATGCATTTAGCCATAATTTGAAAAATCCCTTTCACTGTATGGATTTCACTTTCATTAAACAGAGGGCATCTGGAAGTTACGGAGCTGTCGTGAGCAGAGCAATGATGTTAGCAGATGTGTGAGAATAGAAACACCAGCTTCCTCCAGGGTGGCAAAAGCATGGAGCCGGGTGGACAATCACGAGAGGGGCCAGGGTGGCCTTCCCATCAGTGAAAAGCAGCTTTTCACTGCAGAGCAGAGCAGAAGCATGGGCGGTCATAGCTCTCGCTAATGGGGAGCCAGCACACATACTCTAGCTGCAGGCAGCCTACTCTTAGAGAAACACCGTTCGCTAAACTATTGCAGCCATCTGTAAAAAGCCTTAACGAATCCCCCTGGTGGTGTCGCGGGGCCGGTCCAGCAGTCCTTCTCCCAAAGAGGAGACACTTGGAGGATGAACAGAAGTTTGCTGACTTTCTTTTCTTGTAAAAACCACTGTTTAGCTTTCTAAGATTCTTTACGTGTGTGTCTTCCTGCATTTAGGCTCATAACAGTCTAATTTTGATATTTCACCCTTAATGTGTTCAGCAAATATTGCTCAGAGACATAGAAGGAAGGATATAAACAGAATCAGTAGCTTTAGCAAAAGAGACATTTTAGTGATGAAAGCTCACGGGGTTTGTGTCTGAAGTAGACAAGTCTCAGGCATAAAAGTTCAGTGACCGAGAAATCACTGGTGTCTCATCCATGTGGGCAGTGCAGTTGATGAGAATGGAGGGTCCCACGGGCGGGGAGTGAGAGCCATGAGCCCATACTAGGACGCAAGGAGGAGGGCCAGAGGGTTGCTGGGCAGCTGGCCCACACGGCCACCACTCTGGAGACACAGGAGAGCCTGAGTACTTGGGGAACATAAGACATAAGAAAAAAACCTGACCATGAAAGTAACAGAAGAGGGTTGGAGATAGAAGCGTGTGAGTTTAGCTATGAAACCACGACCCAGCCTTAGCCTGGCGACTTCAGTGAAATCACAGACATTCGCTGACAGCGCAGGGTGCCGTGTGCACACCCCACTTCCATGGCAGTGCCAGGGTACACGTCCCCGTGCCGTGCTGCAGCAGCGACGCAGAGAGCAGTGCAGGCAGGACTGGCCGGCCGTGGGCCAGGAGGTATCAGCTCTCTGCCACTTCCCTGCACTTTAACTCAGCGAGACAAGCTAGCCAAAAGGGCTCCGAAGGAGGCACTGTCCTGTTTACTCTGATCCTCGCACTGTTCCATGGTCTTCTAGCGTTGCATTCATCTAACCTGGTAACTTAGGCAGAGTAGGTATTGAATAAATGATTGAAAGGTGAGTGTTGGCATAAATAACATGTCATGATAATTTCCATAGGCTGGAGCGCAAGATAAATGCTCCATGACATTAATCTTCTTTCAGTTCTGTCTACAGTGTACACACTTCCTTGCAGCTGGTTAATTTACACTCCTTTTTGGAGTATTTGCCTTTTCCACTGTGCCAATCTTCATCATACCAATGAGTTCAAGTTTTAATTAAAAGAAAAAAAAAAGCATATCAGGTCGAATCGTCTACAATTAATTGCATGTGGCAAACTGCTCAAAAGTTAACATAATATACTCAGCAAACAAACATGAAAATTAATTACCAAAACAACTGCAGTCAAATTCAATTATATTGTAGTCTACTTAAATTCTGAAGTCAAATCTGTAATCAGTATTTGTAAAACAACAAGAATATGTCTATACAATCATGGCATGAGAATCACTTGGATAGCATAGAGACAAGGAACAGTGATTGTGTTTGACGAAAGCGAGGGAGATGCGCTGTCAGATGAGCGCAAACGGATAGAATCCGTTTGGGATCAGCTTCCCGCACAGCAAGTTCAGGTCCTTGTTTTCTTGAAGTCAACTATACTATTAAACAAAAACTATACCAGCAACTATATCATGAACCATGCAACCAAAAATTGTAATGGTGTGTTAGGATGAAGAGAAGGACTTCAAAAACAAATGAACAACTAAATAAAAGCAACATATGGATGATTGAGATAAATTCTAAATAGGCGTAAGCAAACAAAAATCTTTAAGAGAATTTTCAAAGCTAAAACTCCTAAGTGATTTCTTGTTGACTACTCAGTTGGTTACTAAGCAGAAACATGAAATTTAAAATAGATATAAAATGCTTTAAATAATAAATACCTATTCTATGTGTGTGTGACCAGTCCAATTGAATTTTCAATAATGATAGAAACACTCTACCTCCGCCTTATTCAAGACACTGCTTACTAACCACATGTGAGTATTAAACAATTAGAATGGGTCTAGTGGGGATGAGGCCAGCTAGCGCAGGTACAAATTGTGTGTGTGTGTGTGTGTGTGTGTGTATTCTTTTTTACTCAGGAGACTCTGAGACTGAAAGAACACACACACATCTTAACTAAAATAATTCATACTGATTCAGTATTAATTATATATTAGAAAAAAATAATAAGCTTGCAGTGAATCTCATAAAACCCTCAGTAGAAACAGAAATACATATATTTTTAAAGATTTATTTATTTATGCATACAGAACTGGGGTACAGGCCAGAGATGCGGAGGGTGAGAGGATTCACCAGAGACAGAGTGGGGAGCAGAACAGGCAGATCAACGAAGTACACTGCTGAGGGGAGCAGCGGGCGGGTCAGGAGAGGTCTGCCGCGCCCTGTGGTCACCTCCGGGGCAGGCGTGAATCGAACTCATGGGGAAGTGGCTTTGACTTCTTAGTGCTGTGCTTTAACCCGCTGCGCCACCAGGGAGGGCCGAAACAGAAATATTTTAAGCCTCTTTTACCAAATTTGTCTCACTTCATTTCTTTGGAGTTGCTTTTGTTTCTTAAACAAACAAACAGAAAAACAGATTGTACCAAATGGTTTTGGGGTAGCTTCTTGAGGTAGAATCCTGAAGGGAACAATAGGAAACACCTTGACACAAAAAAATGCAGGTTTCTGTCTTCAGCTGAACATGAGCTACTATGAAGAAGAATTTTTAAATCAAAAATTAATGTTTTCCTTTCAATTTACTTTTGAGGAAATTAGTTAGCACTAACAAATTCAGTAGAATATTTAAAACATAAAAACTTCTACATCAAGAATTAATCAAGTAAAAGAAAATTTTAAAGTGTTTGCCACATGGAACCTTACATGTGAAAGAGCTATTACCAGCATTGTGATGGTGTTCAAATAATTATTTTATACCCCTTGCCTCAATTGATGAAAATAAATTATGAACAGACATAGTTAACGCTAGAGACAATAATCAAATTCATCTGCCAGGTAAGTTGGTGCACAATTAACGTATAATTCCTGTTCAGATGTCTATTGAACGCCTTGCCAGTCTGAACACAGATCTTGATTTAAATGAGTCAATGATATTTCAGATGCAAAACAAAGCATATCCTAACCACAGCATTAAAATGTGGTTTGACTGGCATTTGTTTACAAGCTCTTCCATGCCATCTCTCCAAACCCAAATTTAAGAATTAGACAGATTAATATAAAGTGTTATTTTTCACCACAAAGAGATGATATTTACAAACACAGCACAACAGGCAATGAATTATGCTGTAATAAGTCATACCTGGCACCTTGTTAGATGTGACTCTACCGAGCCCCATTTAATGTGCCAAGTGTGAATTCTGGCCCCATGGTTCACACCACAAAGTGGTTTATCATGTTTTTTAAACAAGTCTCTAGACAAATTTTTCTCATTAAAAAGAGTAAAATGTTTCATTGTAATGTGCTTTTAAAATAAAATATAAGAAAAATGAGAATGGTAATTAGAAAACTTCAACCATTGTTTTGAGTTTTAAACAGTCATTTTCTTTAACCAAAATCAAAACATATATATATATTTTTTTTTTTTTTCTTGTCTTGAGGATGTTCAGCCTCAGGAGGTATTTGAGCTGAACGTCAGCTTGCTACCCTGCGGTCACCAGCGATCCCCCTGGAGTCACACCTTGTTACAGTTTGCCTCCTGCTAGGTCTTTACCATCACTGCAAGCACAGAGTCCTCTGAAGTTCAACTTGTGCTTTTGAAAACCTACCAGTTCAGTTCTCGTGCTCACACCCATGGAGGCATGAAAGTGCCCAGCTTGTTTCTGTGGAGTTCTAGATGGCATCATGGCGCCAAAGCAGGCATTTACCTTTGAACACAGGGTTCCTGTAAATGCTCTTTACTGTGGATGGTTAACGGCACTGGAAAACATCCCCCAACCCCTGCCCCTCACCTACCAGCCGCAGGCCAGCTGTCAAAGGGTTTGGCTCGTAGGGGGCTTGCTGAGTTCCTCCAAGCATGAGTTTGTATCTGTGGCAACATTGATGGAGCTGGAAGGCACGATGGCAATTGAAGTAAGAGAGGAGGAAAACAGATACATGTCAGGGAGTCTCACTTTTATCTGAGATACAGAGAAACAGGAAAAGGGTCAGGGGAAAGACAAAGCTTGCAAGCTGACCATAGCTCTGAGGTGTCCAGCAGGAGAGGAGGAGAAAGAGGGCTTAAAACAAGAGGGGAGCGGAAGGGAATGAAATGCACGGGACTATGGTGGTGGCACACGGGTGATTTGGTGATGGGAAACCCGCGGGGATTACAATCGAGATGGGGAAAAAAAATGTGCAAAATGATGTAAAAATAGACTTTTGTAATAATTAAAAAAAAAAACAAACAAGAGGGGAGCACACAAGGGACTGTGGTGGTGGAAGGCGGGATCAAAAACTTTCTGAAAATTAGCAGGGAAATAAGAAAATAAATTAATTATAAAAATAAAAAGGCACATGGGCCCTCCCCGGTGGCGCAGCGGGTTAAAGCACAGCATTAAGAAGCTAAAGCCACTTCCACATGAGTTCGATCCCCGCCTGCCCCGGAGGTGACCACATGGCACGGCAGACCTCTCCTGACCCGCCCGCTGCTCCCCTCAGCAGTGGACTTCGTCCATCTGCCTGTTCTGCTCCCCACTCCGTCTCTGGTGAAACCTCTCACCACCCCTGAGCCTCTGGCCTGTACCCCAGCTCTGTTTGCATAAATAAATACTTTTAAAAAATAAAAAAGGGATGAGTTTGCATAAACACTGAGTTAAAAATTGATAAATGACAACTTTTTTTTTTTTTTTCCCATAAGAAAAGTGGTGGACTCAGGACAACAGCAGCTGTCACCTCTGGGGTCTTAGAGCTGTGTTGAGAGGAATATGATTTGTGCAAAGAACAATTAAAACGAAGGTTAAAACTCTCCCTGGTTAGCTGAAATCAATTGACTCCATCAGTTATTGGCTGCTATATACACTTTTAAATTGGGTATGCCTAGAAGTAGTACTTTCTAGCAACCGCAGCTTATAAGACTTGACTTTAAAGGTTTCTACATTGGATTTTTTCCTATTTTTATATTAGTGCCACCTTACTAACACATTAATGTGAGTGACAACCGCTGTTAAATATTGTGAAATATGACCTCAGACTGTGAAAACATAGTGAAGAGTTTTATATCAGGCTTTGATATTCTGCCATCACTTTGGTTGGTTAAAACTACTATTTTTTTTTTTATTTGAATCAAAGTTACCACATAGGTAACAAAAATAAAACTAATGATTATATTTTCAAAACCTTTACAAAGTAGGATTTCTTGGAATTCTGACTTAAGGAACTTAAAACAGCTTTCAGCCTAAATGTCTCTTGTGTAAAACAGAAGTAAACATCCTCTAAGGAATGCATAAACTAATGTATGGGGGGAAAAAAAAAACTTGAATAACACATGGCTTGGAAGGCTTCCTGGTATAGAGGGAGATTTGTATAAATATTAGCTGCCATGATCATTTGCCACTTTAGACTTATGTAATGTCATTTCGTATTATCTGTAACTACACATGTTTTAACTTTGTGTATTTTATCTTAGTTACTTTGTTTTTTTCAAATTAAAACTGCGGATTTCATACCAAATTTAAAAATGCTTACCTTGCATTTACCCTGGTGTTTGGCAATTGATAGCCTCAATGATGGTCAATATTTCACTAATTGCATAGTTTGAATTAGTTCTAGACCATATCCATGTAGAGAATTTATTCACATAAAAATAAGCCCACTAGCTTCCCTGGTCAAGCAAGCAGTGGTCTTACTTGATGTGCCGTGTTTCACTGTGTAGCTGGAGTTGCCTGAGCGGAGAATCATTGATGTCCCATCAGCAGCGTGACCCCGGCAGCTGAAGTATTCTTACTGGCATCAGCCCCTTTGCAAGCCCCGGGGTAAGGGAGTGTGCAGGTGTGCGTGGTGCTGTGGCAGTCACACAACCAGCAGAAAGAAGAGTGGCTGGTTTCTCACTCCCCAGCAAGGAAGTGCTCCCTGAAGCTCCCACGCAATGAAAAGCAACCAGAATTTGGAACACTTGTCCTCCGCCAGTGAACTTTTGTTCAAAATAGCTGCCCGTTCCCTCCTAAAACCACTCGAAAGCTGGCCTTCTCTTCATCTTTTTGGACTCTCGTGTAATTTGCTATAGTCTGTAGTCCCGGCTGCAATTACAGAAACATTCTTGGTGAAATCACTGATAGTTTCACTTACCAGGTTACCAGCCCCTACCTCTAAAATATGTCCCAAAGCCATTCAGCATTCTGGATATGCTCTGGTTATCCCTGCTATAGTTCCTTTTTTTTTTTTTTAATTTTATTTTAAGATTTCTTTATTTGTGCAAGCAGACCAGGGGTACAGGCCAGAGGTGCAAGAGTCGTGAAAAGATTCACTAGAGACAGAGTGGGGAGCAGGACAGACAGATCAGTGAAGTACACTGCTGAGGGGAGCAGCGGGTGAGACAGGAGAGGTCTGTCATGCCCTGTGGGTCACCTCTGGACTGGGATAGAACTTGTGCTAAAGTGACTGTGGCTAGTTCCTAGTGCTGCACTTTAACCTGCTGTGCCCAGGGAGGCTCCTGCTACAATTTCTTATTTGATCATACTTATCTTCCGTAGTATCTATTACCACTTTCCATGAAATGAGCTTTTGATGTCTTATCCATCCTTTACCATTAAAAATCTACTTGGATTGGGTGGAGTGACAACTAATGACTGCATGGAGTTTATTAGCTGTTTGATACTTACTCTTGAAAACAAGACTAGAATTTCCAGTGAGTATAACTTCTAAATAAAATCATAGTCAAATCCAGATCAGAAGACTTTTGAAACATAAGGTCTTCAAAATCTTACATTGTTGATGAGAGCAAGGCTAATCACATAATTAAGGGGAAGGATGTCCTAAAGGAACTCTGCAGAGTCTTGCGGACCCGCCCCACTCCAGCTTCTGGACTCAGCCACCTACTCCAGTGACTGGAAACTACAACTCCCAGTAGCACCAGGGAGAGAACTGCGAGGACCAAAGGGCGGAGCTAGCCGGAATTCTGGGACATTTGGGGGATAAATAGGGCACGATTGCGTCTCTTGCTCTCTCGCTTGGGAAACGGCTCTCGGGACCGCGTGACTCGGTGTGCTCAGTCAGCCGAGCCCTAAGGTATCCGGTGACTTTGTGTCCCGCTCTCTTTCCCTGGGTTGTTTCCTGTTCCTGTCCCCTTTTGTAAATAAACCTGTTATTGACCCTTTTGTGTGTCCCCGCAGTGTAGCTGAGTTGTGGGTGCGGGTGAGGCCCACAGAAGGCGCCCAGCCCACTCTGGCTGCCCCATGACAACTGCACAAAGTGTAACTGAAGCAGCAGCATCCCGCTAGGTTCCTGCAGGACACATCGCATCAAAAAGCCACACAAGATTGTGAGACACGCCATTTGCAGTAGCACTGCAACTCATTCTTCAATTATCGTAAATTTGTTTGAGACATTTTTACCAGAGTACGAAAACAACAAAATCATGAAAACATAAGCCATTAGTTTCTGTACTTTTCAACAGCCCCACCTGAATTTCTCAGTCAACTAAAAGTTTGCTGCAGGGGAAAGTCTCTTTATTCAAAATCCAGAATAGATGCAAGAAGCAGATAACTGCTGAAAACTTTTGTTAAATCTGTTTATTCTCCTTCCCATTTGTTTTTATAGTACTCCCTAGTTTAACAGTATTTAAGACTTAGCCAGTAACATCTGACAAATTTCATAGTGGAAATATTATAGAATTTATTATTTTCAAAAAAAAAAAAGGAAAAGGGAACTGCAAGCTAGCATACTTATAATGTTGATTCCTTTCTCCCTGATTGAATGGTTGTATATAAACCACCTATTAAAACACTGTAAGAGAAGTTTAATTAAGAAAAATGCAATATAAAATAAGGAATCAATTAGTAGTAAAATTTAAGCTTGGTTATACAAGTATTAAAATGTTAATAGACCATAATTGTGTAAAGTAAAATATTAGTTAAGTCCTGCCTGCATGAATTAATCAATATATTGATTTTTCTATGTGTAATTAAAAATAAGTATGTCTGGCAATATAGTTTTTAAAAATGGTTTCAATATATTATAACATATTATAATTCTCCATTGAACCAGAACACATTTCCTAATAACATTTTGTAGGACACATTTTTCATGCATGTTTTATGTAAGATGTAAAGGAGAAAACCATCATTTTTTAGCTACATTGTTTTAATTTTAACGCCCTTATATTTTAATTATTATATTTCAAAAAAATATATAAAGACTCCTATCCTACCAATGCTTTTTGTACTGAGCAATTGGGAATACATGATTTTACTTGCACCATGGTTTGAAGTATCAGTGTATTCATCATTAATGCACAGCGACAGACGTCTGTGTTCTATTAGTTCTTTAAAATCATCCTCGTTGAGGCTTTTACTTCATTTATGATTTGGCACTCACGAGGGGCCTTGTCAGTGTTTCTCCCCGAGACACAGTAATGTGATCTGTAGCAATAATGCTTTGTTTTTTCCTAAAAAATAATGTTCTCCATAGACAGGTGCTCTGGAAACTTTCAGATTAAGTATGTGGTTCCTGTCCTCAACAGTTTTGAACAAAGGTCAAAGCTAAAGGCCCTTGCCGAAATGTCTGTGTGCACATAGCTCTCAAATAATTAAAAGGAAAAACTTGCATGTCTTTCTACTGAAACATTACTGAAAATAATCAGCTTTAAGCACGTTCCATTTCTGATATAACTAGCCCCAAATGGTGGTGTCTTCAGGTTACTGACTTCATGAATTATTTATTGCTGTCCAGTTGCCTAAGAAGAAATCGTCTCTTTGCAGAGACGTTGTCTTACTCCTTAAGACCTAGAGGCTGAGAGGAAAGTGTTGTTGAGGGAGGTGCCACAGTTCTCCACAGATAATCTCTGTAGGGACTCCTCGACATACTCCCTGGCACAGAGTAAATGTGCAGTATGCTCACACGTTGTTGATGTCCTGTAATTATGACCGTGATTATTTGCACTGTGATGAATTTTGATAAATGGTGAGGTGCATTGTGACCATGAGCCTCTCCTGAAATCATATTAGGTTTTCTTTTAAGACAAGTCAATGCTTAGTCAGAGATGTTCTTTATAAATATAAGGAAAAGGTCCATCCCAAAGCTTTATCTTTACATGCTAATTACATTTACATTGAAAAAATCTGCTGTGTATTTCCCTATCTTTAGGTAACACATGCTGTATATTTATTATGCACATTCAGACTCATCCAGGGCCCACCTGGTTCTTGACCTTTCTAGCACAAAAATCTTGCCCTTTCAGTCATCATCAAATAGGTGGCATGCTGTTTATTAAGAATCGTTTTTGCTGACTCCTGCTTTTTTTGACTCTTGAATACATATTGCAAATAACAGTAAACAGTAATGGTTAGGTTGTATCCACTTGCTTTATTCCTCTGTAGAATTATTTGGCACAAGATGGGAAACAACATAAATTCTTCATGTAGTTGTAGCATATGATTTATAAAAGTCCTACAATATTAACTTAATTCTGATTTTCCTCTGTATATTGGACATAGCAGAATTTTCAAGTGAGTCACATTATTTCTTTCCTCAAAGAATATAAAATTACTGAGGATGTGATGTCCTGAGAAGTTAGTTCTTATCCAAAAAAAAAAAAGTAATGTGAGTATGCTCAGTAAAGTCACCTTTATAGGAGAGTGAGATAAATGCAGCATATTTGAATGCTCGCTCTTGCTCCACTTTGTGTAGGTGCGCTCGTAACTCTTGATATGCTCCCTGTTTGGTCCCCACTGCTTAGAGGACCCTGGAATATAGAGAAGCAGCCTGTCAAATATCAGTCAGCTGGGGAATGATGCATTTAACGCCAGATGTGTCAGCATGAGTCATCATCTTTCCTCTGGAATATACCATTCATATTGGGTCTACTGGCTAAGAAAGCAATACTTGACATTTAATATATTCATGACGTAATGAGTTCCTCCAGATCCACTTCCTACCTGTTTCCACTCAAGGAGTCTGTGTTGTACAAACAGCTTTCCTGCAGATGTCCATGGGCGTTGGGCCAATGGGAGTTATCAGGGAAGCGCTTCAAGTGTGGTCATGAGCCTCAGTGTCCAGCAGGTTGCCATCACTTAGCTCTGTCCAACTCTAGCATGGTCTGAACACAGCCCCCTTCTCTGGCTTGCAGACACAGCTTTCTTCAGCTTTGTGTCTTCAGCCCAGAGCCAGGCACAGCTCTGTAGCTCCCCTTGCTAGCTCATAGCACAGCGGCACCTCCTTCGTGAGTTCCTAAGTGATGTCCAGTATTGTACTCAGATCTTTGCTAAGCAGCCCTCTATTTGGCAGTTGGCAGTTGCTTATCCTATTATTATCCCCTGGGACTCTTTAATAATCCAGTTATTATACTGCACTGTCTTTGATTGTTAATGTATAGAGTGCATCATCCTCCATAGCATCTGCTTGTGGATAATATAATGTGTGTGTGTGTGTGTGTGTGTAGGTCATATTATTTCTTCTCAAATGAATATCAGAAAAGTTTTGGAGTTTTCGTAGCCACAGTTCTGTGTTTCTATTTTAATCATTTTAGAATGTTTTGCAGATAGAACCATGTACCTAGAACAGCTCACAAGATATTTATGTCTTGTAAAAAAGAAAATCAAAGATGGAGAAAGGGGCAGGCCTGGGTGAGAGAGCTGACATATATCCATCTTCTCATTTATGTGTTTTCTTTGAAGTCTTTTACAGCCTTACTCACCAAACATACCAACATATTATTTAATAATCCTCAATTTGAAATATTCTTACAATTCACTTTTATAATTTCTGGGGTTATTTGGCATTTTTGACTTGAGTGAATGCTTGCTTTTGCCTTCTGGTTTGCCATCGCCAAGAGCCTACGAAGGCTTCTTTCTCCATTAAAAATGTACTTCAGAATGAATGTGATAAAGTCTGTACACAATCCTTCGTTGAATTGACACTTCCATTTTCCTGAGTTCCTCTTACTCTATATTCATGTGTTAAAGTGATACTTATCTTTGATTTCAATATTCAGTGATCTGAGTCCATGAAAATGATGCTGTCACTTGTTACCAAGACGTCCCTGGATATTGACTTTTTAAAACCTTCTAGTACAAAATCAATCAGCTCAAAAAATACTGTTGCAGTTTAAAAACTTTTTTTGAACATTAAGATTTCAGAGTATGGTGGAAACAACTTAGATTGTAGAAATGTTCACTTACTTAGGTTGTAGAAATGTTCACTTACTTTAAATCACCATTTTAGTATATCAGAAATGATAATTACTCCATCTCACATCATTAAGAAAGAAAATCACTTGTAAGTATTCTTTCAAATAAACCCATGGTGTGTATATCTTACGTGTGAATATACCTGACATGAATGCAAATAAATAAATAAAGTGACGCTTTATACCGTAACAGACACTTGTGTTAGAAAATAGTAACATAATGCTATCCATAACAGAAAAAGAAATTTCTTGTTTAGAGCTTCAAAATAATTTATTTCGACTTCTACAAATGTTGGTCTCTTGTCTACTATTTATTAGCACAATGTAGTGGTTAGTCAATAACATTTTTCTAAATCATATTATTTCTGTTCTTCATCAAAGAAATTTTTATCTATGTTCAATTACTAACTCCTATGGTCTGTGTATTATTTAACATATCTAATAGTTTTAATTTGTTGTTGCTGTTGTTAGTGGATGTATTTTATATCACTTAAGGTGCAATTATTTCATTATAGTTTCCCTGTTAATTTTTTAAGATTTTTTTTTTTTTATTGATGCACACAAAACTGAGGTACAGGCCAGAGGTGCAGGGGCAGTGAGAGGATTCACCAGAGACAGAGTGGGGAGCAGAACAGGCAGACTGTCGAAGTACAATGCTGAGGGGAGCAGTGGGCGGGTCAGGAGAGGTCTGCTGAGCCATGTGGGTCACCTCTGGGGTAGGGATCAAACTCATGCTGCAGTGGCTTTAGCTTCTTAGTGCTGTGCTTTAACCCGCTGTGCCACCAGGGAGGGCCCTTACTGTTATTTTTAATGGAAGACTAAAATACAATTGAACAAGAAACTGAAAAGTAGTGACTGTTTTAGTGTTAAAATACCCAGTGATGATTTGAATTTCATTACTAAGGAAGGCTTTCATTGTAGGTCACGGCATTCTTACCATCAAACAATTGACCTAATGCAGGTCTGTGACCAGACTGGATGATGCCCCCATCAGGCACAACTACATAATTGATTAAATGAGCTGAGAAGTCTATAGTAGTCTCAGATTCTATTGGGTGCTTGCTTAGATTAAAATCTGTATGCTGGTCTAAGTATTCTACTTTCTTTCATCTCTATTTGAACACTTTTATATGCACTAAAATTCTAACTCCCAAGTTAGGAAAACAACATTTATTGAAACACTTAAATTTGCATGGCTCATTACAATGGGAAAATGATTTTTGTCATTAAAGATTCCTTTGTTAAGCTTTTGATTTAAGAATAGGGTTCCAAAGGAATTTATAATCAGAACCTAAAATAAAATGCATTTGATACTCTGAATATTGTTACAATTTCTTTGTAATCACCTATTTTTCAGTCATTTCTATAAGCAGAAGTCTCTACCGATAAAGACATTTGTTTGCTTGTACACCTGTCTTTTGAACATCAGTTTTATTGCATGTTCAGTGTCAAGTGCTAAGAAAATAAAGAAAAAAAAATTCCCTGTTTTCAAGTTTCTATAGCAAACTGTGTGTGTGTGTGTGTGTGTGTGTGTGTGTTAGGCCCTCCCTGGTGGCTCAGTGGGTTAAAAGGCAGCACTGTGGAACTAAATCCTCTTCAGCATGGTTCCATAGACCTCTCCTGACCTGCCCACTGCTCCCCTCAGCAGTGTACTTTGTCAGTCTGCCTGGTCTGCTCCCCACTCTGTCTCTGGTGAATCCTGTCATCACCCCTGCACCTCTAGCCTGTACCCCACTTTTGTATGCATAAATAAATGAATCTTTAAAAATATGTTAAGTACAACCAGTTAGAATATTTAAATTGTATTTAACATACTTAAGAGAAATACGTAGATGTAATACACCTTAGACCTTATAAGAGTATGGAAGATCCGTATCAAAAGAACCAGAAACAAGCATTGTTGGGGATGATGTGGAGTAAAGGAAACCCTCTTACATTGTGGCCCAGGCCCCATGGAACAGCTTAGATGTTTCTCAAAGATGAAAAATGGATCTGCACTGAGAGCCAACAATTCCAACCCTAGGTATCTGCCCAAATAACATAAGTGCACTAATTCAAAGGGATGCTAGTAAGTCCATGTTTATCACAGAGCTGTTTACAAGAGCCAAGTTATGGAAACAGCTTCAGTGTTGAAAAAAGATGACAGGATCAGGAACGCGTTGTGTGTTTGTGTGTGTGTGTGTGTGTGCGCGTGTGTACGTATAGAACAGTTGGATACTATTCAGCTATCAACAACAATAAGCTCTTGCCATTTGCACCAATGTGGATGGAAAGGATTATACTAAACAAAGTAAGTCAGAAGGAGAAAAGCAAATCCTTAATGGTGTGACATAGAATATAGAGAAAAAAAGACCAAAAAATGAGGTAGATACAGACCAACTAAGAACCAACCCTAGAAAGCTGACTGTAACGCTGAGGCTGGCAGAGGGGGTGTGCTGGGTGGTGTGGACACTGAGGGGTTTGGATGAGGAGTGTGATGTGGCAGCCACACCTGCTAGGGGAGAGCTCCTCCATCTCAGATGCTGCAAACCAGTATTTCTTCAAACAAATAAATTAATTAAAAGACTGCAGTCCTTTCAATCAACCTGTAAAGTCTCCTTGAATGGAATCTCTATAGAAAGTCCTAAGCTGAGCCCTCTTGCACCGTTCACTCCCTGTTGTACGCCCTGAGTGCTTCCTCTTTTCCTATCAGTATGTATGTAGTAGGATGCAATCCAGCTACTTTGTATATTTATTTCTTTATATTAGATTGAAATTTCTTCTATGTAAGAATGAGCATGTTTATTCATTTTGGTTTGCTCACAGTATATCCTCATTAAATATTTGTAATAGTTAATTAAGTGTAGCATAGATTATACTTAATCAAAAATTAAAAAGAAAAATATACTTCAATTTAATAGAATTATACCATATAATTTCATAAGGTCAGATAGGCAAGGAAAACTACGTTTTGCACAATTATTTTACCAGCCACTATATCATATTTGGTTTCTTTGCTTATAAGAGAATTTAGCATATGAAATTGGTTTCACATTGAGAAATGTATAATTAAAACCCATGACATTATCTTTATTAAGTTTAAGAATAAAAGAACAGTAGTTTAAAGTTAAAGCACACCCCATTCGGCATGTGTACAGACCATGGTTTATGAAGTAGCAATGTTAAAGCAAAATGGAGAACAGATTACCTAGACTTGATGCCGTGGAGAAAGCACTTACTCCATCATCAAACAGACAGGTTTAGATTCTTGAGTTAGGAGCTGAGTGTGAGATTTTTGACATTGTTGAGCAACTACGACCTCATGAATCCAGGCATCTACATTTTGCAAAGCTACTTTGAGCAGGAGCTGAGTCGTGCCCGGTACATAGTTGAAAATAAATAAAATTGGTTTTTTGGCATATGCTATTATGTATCCCATGGGTATTAGCCCACCACTACTGTGCAGCACTTCATGAAGTGCTAGCACTGTAGTGGCAGCGATTCATGTTACTGTGATACATATGTGCATGTATGTTCGTATGTTGGGGCATGAAAGAGGTTTTTGAGGAGAAGATCATCAATACAAAGTGAGGGGCATATTGATAGGTTCTATCAAGTGTGAAGTTGAGTATGACCATCAGCCTGATCATTTTTATATTTCAAGCAATTCTCCCAATTATAGTAATGATTAATACTAAAAGTTAGTAAAATAATTGCATGCAGACATTTTGCTTTTTAAAATTGTATCGCAACATTTAAGAAAATGGGCAGTTTTAAAAATGAAATGGAGAATACTATCCCATCACAAATCAAAAGGAAATTAAATAACTGTCTGATGAAAAATGCAAGGCTGTGCAATGAAACCATCCTTATAAAATTAAAACATTATTCATTATAAGACAGTTTCTATTATAGCTAGGTTGGTCTTTTGTTTGAAATTTACAAGCTGATAACCTAAGATAGCAGTGCCTTATTAGGAAAACCTGAAGAACCATTCAAGCCACTGCGTTTTATACATTTTCTCTGCAACTCCAAGTAACTAATGTTCTACCCCAAAAGATCACTCCCATAAGGACCTCTAATTTATGGAGTGCTACATCAAAGTTTACAACCTAGAGATAACTATCAGTTTAAATCCAAACATTTTAGGTGGTTCTTACAGAGTTAATTTGTTTATAGCTTTCTGCTTTTACACTGGCTGGCCTTTAAGAATTTTGATGAAGAACAAATACTTTACTAAAAATTACCTCTTTTACTTTGTCCTGCTGGCTCACTCTGTCCCCCCTTTGTAACCATAAAGTAAAAGCCTGTTCACTGTTAAAGATTAGAGACTACAGAATGCAAACCCCCATAAAACTCTTCACTCTGCCTCTCATCCTATAAGAGTGTGGTACTAAAGGAAGAAATACTATAAGCATATATTCTTGAAACACCTTAATATTATTAAAGTACAATTACACATTCAGATAGATTTTCTGGTATAAAGTTCTTCTGAAAATCTGTGAACTCCAGAATCTATATTCTCACCATTTCCTAATTATCCTTCAACATTAAATCAAAAGAAGATACACAATACAAGCATTAATCACTATCTGTTATCATTATACAAATTCCTGAACAAAAATATTTTAAGGAGGACTACATTATAAGAAGCCTTTGACATTTATATGTAACTTGCATTTTCTTTAAAATTCAATTTAGTAGAATTAAGAATTTTTTGGAAAACCAAATTGAGGTTTGTTTTGATTTAATTACAACCAAATTTACAGCATCACTGTATGCACAACTGCTGTAATTCCTCCAGAAGACCTTAAGGCAAACACATCTGTATGATTACATTTTTACAGTAACAGACAGTTATTTTTGGATTTGTAACTTACCCACAACCTTGTCAGATAAACAAGGCTCATGAATTGCTGTTTTTTAAATGAGGTGAATGCCATGAAGGCAAAATTTGAAGACTGATATATAAGACACAGACTGACTCTCAGAGCCTAAATGCCTGAAATGTGCAGGATCGAAGCCCAGCATACGCAATAAACTGCTTTGCCCTGTTATTTTCTGGAGCTTTAGTTTTTCAGTCAAGTTCTATTGTCTATGGTGTTGGAAGCTGCCAGGAAGCAATGGGGAAAATGTTTAAGTAATAAGTAATCAGATTTATTAATAGATTCCAAATGTGAATTACAGTGATAGATTTATGAAAAAAATATCAAATTTTAATATAGTCTCTTATGAAGAGATTAAAACATCAGCATTGTATTTCAGAAGTGACTGGCATCCTTTGCATGTAAATGGTCGTTGACATCATCAGAAGATGAATAGGAAAGAAATAAATGTCAGCTAGCACTGTTAAAGTTGTTGCTGTAAAATACTCAATATACACAAGGTCAAGTTTACATTGATTTTATTCCTGGGTTCCTCTGGGTTCCTGTAAAGGCAGACACACAGTTGCTATCTAAAGCTTCTCTCCCCAGTCACAGACAGGGCATGTTTTAGCAGTGATATATGGTGCAGATGTATACATACCTTCTGAGGGCTCATTTTAATTTCTTACTCAAGCAGACTTCTTGTTTTTATAAAAGTGATGATAGAACTGTTATTTGCTTTTTTTTTTTTTTTGGTTTTGTGTGTTTAATTTTTTTTTTTTTCATTTCATGTATTTGCTCACGTCATATAGAACCAGAGTTCTCTTAACTATGACATTATGCCATGCATGGAGAAGGATACCAGAACCATGTGGTAGAGGGGGATGGATTAAAGGGGGGGTTTAGAGGAAATTGGACTGGTATAGACTACCCAGGGCCCCCGCTTCAGAGGGGGAATGAGAAACCTCAGCATTTGCCTTTCCCATTCTGGACATCAGTTTGAAATTGTTTGCTTTTCTTAGGGGTGTAGAATTTGGAATTTCCTAGAGCTTCAGATCTAGACACAGGCACTTATTGTCTGATATTTCTGATGCTCAGTTTTTTAAATCTGTGAAGTGGCAATATTGACAAACTATCTTCAATGGCGACCATGGTACTGACTGAAGTAGAGGTGTGTTTGCTGACTTAGTGACCAGATTGCCAAGTTCTAGACCCTCGGTTTCAACTCCTACGCCTTCTGACCCTACACCTGGCCCCCACCACTCCCAACTCTAGTTTTAGCTCTTTTGGGATCAGATTTGGAAAGGACGCTGTTGGTGTATTAAGAATTCGTAGTCAGGAGCCATCCTGGCGGCACAGGGGTGAAGACTCTGCATTATGAAGCTACCCGAAGCCACTGAAGCATGAGTCCACTTCCTAGCCAGGGAGCTGACCCACAGGGCACCCTGCTGCTCCCCTCAGCAGTATATTTCAGTAGATCCTCCTGTTCTGCTCCCTACTCTGTCTCTGGTGAATCCCTCACCCCCCACACCTCAGCCCTGCACCCTTGCTTTTATATGCATAACTGAATAAAATAAATAGAAACAAATAACTCTTAGTCAGAAGTGAATTAAGTCATGGAAAGCCATATAAGCCCGAGAGGGACGCACCCCTGTTCCCTCACAGCCTAAATGAGACCTGTATTGGACAAGAACAAACCATCCATCTGCTTTTTATCCAGGCTCATCCCAGTTGATGCTCCTGTCTTTGGTACTAAATATTCTGCTCTCGGCCTCTTGTCAGCTCTCACTGTAATTTGGCAACTGAAAAACAAATCTCTCCTCTGGCAGTGGAACTGGCCTGTTGATCTGCCTTCGATACTTGGCCAGTTCTGTTCCAGTGCTGCTAGTATATCCCAGTAAAGGAAAGTGTGACTTGCTATCATGTATTCAATTATCATCTCTATCCTCAGCTTATAATCAACATGGCCTTTCATGTTTGAAAAGATTTGCTATGTGAGCTTTATGATATTTGCAAAGCAAAAGGCAAATGCCCAGGGAGTAAAAGAAGAGAGTGTTAAAGTGAATGCAGGGGCCACACTGAATCCAGTCATTCACAAGCAGATCTCAGGCCCTGGGTAGGGTGCGATATTTGCCAGGGATCATGTATGTATTGAGTAGCAGGAAAAGGTCTGAGGCCCAGAGCTCTCAACCCCACAGTTAGCTGACTCTGCTTGTCCTAATCTGTGCTCACCTCCCTCCTGGTCTGTCATCAAAGGGCCATGAGTCCCTGGGATGTACGGAGCAGTCACAGAATTGCAGATAGTGGCTCTGACAACATATTCTCTGAATATGCAAAGTAGAGCAGAGAGAAATGTATATTCTGCACATATGTTTAATAGCATGCACAGAAGAAATCATAGGTTCTTCATGTAGCATCAGTGATGAGGACAGGGTAGATGCCACCCATTCTGACACAGCAGTTCAAGTAGGTAAACAACATCAAAGTGACGACTTCTAGCCACCATTTTGGCGGGGTCATCATGATGCCTCTTTGTAGCGTCATCTGTACTGATAAATGACCAAGCGAAGCCCATATTTTTATCTAGAAGGATCACCCTGGTGAGACAGTAACTTATCGTTGGCATATTTAATGTATCTCCAAGCTCCTAAGGATACATTTTACTTGGAAATATATTGTAGGGAGATGAAACACATGAAGTAGAATCACTACATTAAGTAAATATATGGTAAAATATCGAAAGGAAGGAGCTGTTTGTGAGGTGGAATAAAACCAATAAAATCCCACCCACATTGAGATTGTAAGTGACCAGTGACGAGTTTTAAAATCATAACAATGGGTGATGAACATATTTCCATTGCCAGGACACTTCTATTCTTGCAGAAAAAGGGGAAAAAATCAAGAAGCCCATCTAAACAATAGAAGTTACTAAAATATGATGGAGAAGACACTGCTGAAATAGAAGGCAATAAAATTGAGGATAAATCTGTAAAATTATGTGAATTGTGGGATTTCAGTTTTATACAGTAAATTAGCTCTGTATAATCAGCCCATTTTGTAGTATCTATCAAAGATGGTTCATATTTTGCTTGAGTGACCAGGTTTGACAAACTACATGGGGCAAATTAACCAGATAATTGTGAGTAATAAATTTTAATGTCCCTGTGAAATAAAATGCTTATGGAAAGGTTTCAGGTGCATTTTGCTTTTTAAAATTCTAATAATTGGGTTGGCGGTGATTGCTGGTATAAAACGAGCAATGAGAGATCAGGTGTGCACTTGACAAAGTTATGCGCTCTCGGCTTGGCAAGAGGAACCTAGAGAACCAATTTCCAAAATCCTTCCTTTATAAAATAATTCTGAAGTCAAGGGATGGCTTTCATGAAAACGGCAAAAACTGTGATGTCCAACAGGTGAGATATCCAAAGCCAAGTTCTTGTTTCCCACGTTTGTTGCTCATAGTTACCGCCGAGCATCCCAGCTGCCACCCTCAGAGCCTGAGGGGCTCCGACCCCCTCTGCCTGCACCCCACCCTGTAGGCTGGGCTCCCCGTGAGGCCGTGAGGGCACAGCCGCCACCACCACACCAGCCTGCTGTGCAGTGGGGTCTGGCGCCGCGGCCGCCTTGCTAGCTCGTTCCTTACTGGGCCTTGCCACCCAGCTCTCGCTCTGGCCATGGGCTGGTCCTGCTGGAGTGAACGCACAGCCCTTCATGTTCTTCACATAGCGGGAAGAGCAGCCCCCACGTGGCCTGCTTGGGCCTGTCTGGTCCTGCCCCTAGCTGGGCCTCTCTGGACAGCGACCAGCTGTCCTCTGCTTGGTCTGGAAATCCGGCCCGTATCTCTCTGGCTTCAGGCTGCTGCCAGGCTGTCTCCTCTGTTTCAGAGCTTCTCTTTCTTCCAGCTCCTTTCGCAGATACCGCCTGGCTGCTCACTGACTGATGCCCACATGGCCTTCCCTTTGCACATGAGGGGTTGCTAAATGCAGCAGGTGATGGCAGTGTAGTGGGCCCCCACTTACACAGAGTTTCCATAGGATCCAGAGTTTCCCCACTTACACAGAGTTTCCATAGGATCCAGTAGATTCACTCCTGGGATATCCCTCCAAGAACTCAGAGCAGGAACGTGAAGCGGTGTTTGTCCATCGGCAGTGTTAGTGTGGCCCCTGTGTGGAAGCACCAGCGCCCACCAACAGGCGACAGAGCAGCCTGTGCGGGTGGATGGTGTGTGGCCTTGACCAGGAGGCCGCCCGGAGATGCTGCCTGAAGCGAGTCGGGCGCCAAAGGCTGCATATCCTGGTTCCACTCACATGCAGGGAGGTGTTAAGGAGGCGCCCAGGGGCCGCTGGGGCGACCGTGGGAGCTGGCCACGGCCCGTGCTGGGGTGGCTTGTGATGAAGAAATAGCTCCTATGACAGCGACAGTTGCCTGAGGTGATTATACGCGCTGACACTGTACTGTGCAACTTAAAAACTATTAAGCGTCTGTCCACGTACTTTACCACAACAAAAGACATCAGGCATATATATTTTGTAACTTTCCTCTTAGTAACCTCTTCTCTTTATTAAATGTGTCATCAAACTCTAAAATATTTACAATTGATAATTGCTATTTTATTTATTTATTTATTTTCATTTCATTAAACCAGTTTTTTCCTGCTTTGACCTGGAAGTCACCTGGCTGGGAACAGGAGTCAAAAGGGATGTGTCTGTTCCCCACTGACCACCTTGTGCCAGCTTAATGTCACAAGCTCTGAATGTTTGCTTAACATGGACAAGACCCACAGTTATTACATTTTTACTGCGATTGACTGTAGGTAGATTGGCATTTCTCTCCTATGATTATTCTAAAATCTGCAGTAAGATTATGCATACAAAACCCTGCTGTATTCTAGTCAATAGCAGACTTTTCATGTTAAGGGTTTGGTTAGTAATATTTTCCATATTTGATCTTCATGCTAGCAAAGCCGTCAAATTGGTGTTCATCAACTGAAGCATGTTGAGGAGTGTCTATAATGATCCGAGGTAGTTGCATGCGACTTCTTAAAAGGAAAACATATACTTTGGAATAATTTTAATGCATTTAATTTGTAATAATTTTTATCTAGCTTACGTCCACACAGAGATAATGTAGAAATGCCCTAAAACATGGACCCTTTGTCTGTATACATGAACCAAGTGATTATTATCGCCAAAAATTCAGGTGTAAAATATGCAGTTAAATTTGCCTCTTGGTAACTTTACTCTAATGTTCTAGAGGCTAATAGAACATTTCCTTCTTTTAAAATGCAACATTAGTGCGGCCAGGCTGTCAGCTCCGTTCTTCCTTTTAAATAAGTCAAGTACATTAGTTCACTTTCTGCACCTGTAAAGGAAGAAATAATTATTCTCTCTGTCTGTTGTGACAGTGTCATTTTTTTTCAGCACTTACAGGGCAAATAAATTCCTACCACATCAGCAGGCAAAAGTTTCTTCTGCTCAGGTTCTCTTTACCTGACCTCAGGGATGGTCTGGGGAATAGACTCTGCTTTCCTTTGTGGATATATATTTTTTTATATATAAAAATCACCTCATCTTATATTCTGTTAAACCAACTAAAGTTTTATACTTTGTATAACTTGGAGGCATAGAAAGAAAACTGGCATGCTTTAGGTTAAAGTGATAAAAGTAAAACTCTCCGAATTTCAATATTGGCTATTTTTATTCTACATAATTTCCCTCAGTGTTACAGTAAACTGATTCCAAATTTTCTACATATATATTTATCTAAAAATGTTGAAACTGACACTGAATTAGGAAATAAATATGTAAGATTAATTATTAGATAAAATATTAAGAGATCACTTAGTAAGAGTTCATTCTTAGAAAATGTATTACTCCAGAGTTCTGCAAGATGGCTTCTCACATATAGTCTGTTAAACCAAAATCAATCATATGTTTCATCTATGATATAAGTCATTAATCACAAATATCAGGCAATATCCCTGGATGAGCTTCTGTCCATGCTTTTGTAATATAGTCATACAGCATGGCTACTTGGTGTGGCCTTGACTGCTAGATATAGTAGCAGACAGGAGTCCAACCCCATGCTTTCCTTTGAGTTTAGGTATTAGGGCAACACTGACTCTCCAGTGCACTCTTGATGTACTCTGGGTAATAAATTGATTTGAGAAGTCAACTCTTCGGAACCAAGATTCAGATGCTTCAGGTTTCTTCATTAAACGCCCACGCTTGGGCTAACCGGATACATGGAACCCTTGACAATCATGGAGGAGCCAGGAAAAGCAGAACACCTGTGCACACACACACACAGCTTCACAGGCTCAAAAATGCCTTATTGTCCTTTATTAGCAAACATTAAATAAGTGACACCTGCCTGCTAACACTTGTACCAGAGATCCTTGGATATTAAGTGTTGAATTTATATCAAGGGTAACTCTTGGGATTTTTCATTTTCTCTTTAAGATACTGCAAGCACTTCTCTGACACCTTCTCTGTGCACAGTGGTCAGAGCTAATAACATTCTGTACATACTTATACAGAGGGTTATATGCTTATATGCATTTATATTTGTATATCATGAAGACATAATGGCCTATATGTTGAAATATTTCTTAAGTGTTGAACAGTGGCAAAATCAGCTTCATTCACAATATGTGATATTATTTCCAAAAATCATTTAAGAAACTTCCATCCTATGTATGTTGCTAAGATACACTTGTGCATCTGGTATTACTAATCTTCGTCAAAGGTTCCAGAATGCTACCTGGACATTTCTTTACAGTGATATAAAATCAGCCACTTTTTATTGCTACCAGTGAACTGATTTATTGCTGTAAATGTAAGTTTTCATTAACCAGAGCCCAAAACTATTCTTGGGTTATTCAACAAACTATTCATTGTTTATCTAAGAATGTGAGAAAAACTTAAGCTTATATGGAAGGTATATTAAAGAGACAGATGTGACTGCTTTATCCTCCTAAACAAGTAAGTAACTCCTCAAATAAGTAAATAAGTAAGAAAAATGATATTTATAATACTAATGCAAGTCAGTGACAAACATGAAACCATTCAAAATAAAATTTTATTTTGCACGTTTTCTTCTCCAGAGAAAGAAAGTATACTTTGTACAAACTTTTGAAAAATAAACTTAAATGAAAAAAAAAAAACTTTTTAATATTCTGCTTTAAAAACACTGTTCCTTTAAGCAAACATGTCTCTTTTTCCATAACTTATTTTCTATTATTTAGATCTCAGAGGTGATGGAATATTTGGGTATTTTATTTTGTTGTTGATATCTTTTTATGTGATTATTGTAATTTGGCTTCAAAATTTCATGTTTGTATTTATCACTGGAGTTTCATTTCATACAGACAAAATAATGGATCTGAATACCTTATTCTTTTGTGGATAGTATTACATTAGGTTGGAGAGCATTAGTTACCATAATAATTGCGTTTTATTCTATTTAGAACAAGTAAGCAGAAAATGTACACTTCTTGGTATTTAGAAAATAAAAGATAAAGGTTAAAGTATGGAGACTCCCATTTAATTTCATGTTTTAAAGATTTCACTGTAATTCGATTTAGCCTTTAGATGGAAGAGAAAATGTGTAGGTTGTTTCTGAGCGTTCCTGCTTTCCTGTGAAATAATACATATAATTTAAAAATATGAGAAAGGTGCTGCAAGTCATTTTCCATACGCTTTGCAACTCTCTCTAAACCAAAGAATTCTTGATCCCCATCCCATCATTTTGCCCTTTTGTTACGAAGTGGATATTTATGACTTGACTTTTAAAGAATGTAGACATCCTGTCTTGAGGTTCTGAATTGAGACGTTGACTTAATTAATATCAAGGTCCTGCCTAACGACACCCGCAGTGGGCAGGGTAGCTGCATACTAGCCAGCGGAAAGTCTTCTGATCCAATTGGTCACAGGACAGCTATCACCAAAACCGATTTCTTTATAATTAAAAGGTGTCTCAGGCACTGAAAAAACTTGGAAGTTGACCATGGACTTGGGGGAAGTTGGAGGATTTTTTTTTTTTTTCATAGACAGCAACCGCATTGAAGCAATTTCTGAAACACACTGATAAGCTGTGCTTTTGAATTTACATTAAAGAGCTCAATAGCCACTACCTGTGAGAACAGCTCACACTTCTAAACTGACTTGTGTCCTGTAGAGATTAAGGACAGAGGCCTCTAGAAGATTAGCATGTCACTTGGTTTAAGTGACAAACAATCCATTTTATTGACATGGACTCCATCCTGCAAAACAAGCACTTTTGACTGAAACATAATGAAAATTTGGTGTGCTTTTATAGACCAGCATACAATAGGTTTCTACACATTGGTGCCAGCTAATGTCGGCAGTGTCTGTAAATGAAACCAGCAGTCCTCATTACTGGTGGCGTGCGGGCACATGCCTGTGAATACTAATTCCGTGGAACAGACCCAAGGAGCTTGACATTACTTTTTAATTTTACCCAAGTGTTGCTATGGTCCAAAGTTATTAAGCTGCATTCATTGAATTCGGCAGGCTATTACTTTGCATTGTTACGATTCCTATTGCATCTCAGTTTTCAATTGTGAAGCCAAACAGGCTTTGATTTGATTTCTAATTGTTTGTTTTCAGCAACTTGAACCTGTGTTTGTTGCATCTGTGTAGAGCAGAAAGAACTTCAGTGGGTAGGAGAAGAATTCTCTCCTTTAATGTTCAGCATCCAATATTATAGTTCAGAGTATGTTCGGCTACTGCTATCCACGAGAGATGGCAGACTGGGAGACAGTGCTGGGTTGAAAAAGTGGGCGACATTGGCGAGCTAGAATTTTTTAACATTTGTGGCAGCGCAGGCAGATGGAGGGGTACCCCAGGATCCCAAAGCCTACAAGCTCTAAAAGAGTTCTGCTACCCCCCACCATAAAGACAACACTCCCAGTGTGCAACTCTATCAATAAAAAAATAACTTTAATAGGATTAGTGTGCAACTGAGAGAAGAGAAATGATAGTAGTTTCCCAATGGAATGTTCAAAATTATCTATCCCCTTCTGGGTAAATACCCAGCCAAAAGGGTTGGACCAACTTGGGCCCGTGAGGACAGAAAGCTTACCGGAAGTGTAAGGCACCTTCTGGTGGGGACCCACAGCAGAGGGGTGGCAGGAGCAGGCAAGTCCAGAGGGAAAAGAGCAAAATCAAAGTATAAACTAAGTTAAAGGCTGCCATTGCCAGCCTCCTCATGGTTCTCTGGCCCAGTCTCTCCCAAGTGTCTCCTTCCACGTCCCCCACGTTTCTGAGGCAAGTTTCGGATGCAAGCAGGCTTCCTCCTCCCAGGGCTTTCGGCCCCATGCGCCTCCTCCAAATCCCCTTCCAAATCACTTTCCCCTCACTGCATGTGAGCTTGCCCTCACCACTCAGCTTCAGGCCTTAAGAGGTGGGGCAGTGAGGACGGAACCTCCCCTTCTTAAATTGAGCTCTTAGATCTGGACTCCACTTCACAGGAAATTAGCCTCAGCTTATGCCTTGGAAAGCAAAGCTACCGCGGTGTCTCTTTGATCTGTGATGTACGAAATAAGAACCATGTGTGTTTTCAGTTAAAACCACCAGAAATGTGGCCTGCTATGTGTGATGGGGAAATCACATTGCAGAAAATATTACAGGGAATCAAAGTCCTGGTTTCTACAGCTGTGTCTTTTTTTTTTAACTTTATGCAGAGAGTAAGAAAAAAAAACACATGTCAAACCTCTTTATGTTAATCATAGCAAGTGCGCTCACTTAAGTTGAAAAAAAAGAGAGAGATGGTAGGACCTAAACTTGATCCTAGTTTGTTTCAGACGCGCTCAACTTTTTCCATTAAAATGCTTGTTTAAATATTTCTGTTTCCTAGCGTTTGTTTCCCAGCCCAGATAAGCCTTGCTGAGCTAATATTTCATTATTGATTGATTGATTGATTGATTGCCAGTTTTACAGCAGGGTCTGCCAGTTGGGATGCTCTCGTACCTATTATTCCCTGTGTGTCTGCATGATTTCCTACCGAACAGACGTGAAGTGCGTAACCTGTAAAAATAAAACACGTGAAGCTGTGCAGTTTGGTCTTCAGAAGTGGAGTCGCCCTGGGGGCCGCCGACTGGCTTCCAGATTGCGGCCCTCTAGGCTTCGGCAACCTGCCAGACGGCCCCGGCTCTGGCACCCAGCGGCTTCTAGGCGCCTCCTCCGGCGGCCGCGGCCTCGCTAAGGACAGCGGGCGAAGGGCGCGGAGCCCGCAGGGGCTGCGCTCGCTCGGGTGACTCCTTCCAGAGGGCGGGCTGCGGCGGGGCACAGACTGGCCTGCGGCCATGTGCGTCCTTCTGGGCGCGTCCCTCACCCGCCGGCCGAGCTTGCTGCCCGTGAGCGCCGCTCTGGT
>NW_004567119.1:1536475-1536930 GCF_000260355.1 Condylura cristata | reverse complement strand
TTGTCAACCTCTGACTTTCATTATTTATTTAGAACCGTGTGTGTGTGTGGCCGTATATCTACATATGCCCATATTTTATAGACATATATATTATTTTATAATTCATATGTCCTGCTCTGTAGCTACAATCAAATATAATACTGTACCTTCTGCATTTGCATAAGTACGGTATGGCTTCTGCATAATTTCTTCAAGTTAGTATGTTTTGAATAACAAAGTCTATTTAGATAGGCATCAATTAGCATTACTATCACATTTGCTGTCTGTGACCAACATATTGAGTGACATGAAGGAGACAAGGCATGTTACTCCTTCACGTCTTAAGTCTCCCTTCCTCTACCGGAAACAGCCCTTACCAATTCTTCCCTCTCCTTTTCCTCTGCCATCCGCCTTCACTCCTTACGGCATTGGATCTTCACAACATCCATTTTGTGAAAAGGCTAAAAAAAAAAAAA
>NW_004567119.1:1508392-1535794 GCF_000260355.1 Condylura cristata | reverse complement strand
TATGCCTTTTTAAACAAAACTAGGGCACATTTTAAATATATTATCATTGGTAACAACTTTTTTTTTCTTTTTTCTTTTTTTTTTTTTTTTTTTTTGAGGATCCTTTAGCTACTTGGAAAGAGCCAAATGTAATTTAAAATTACATCTGGTGAAAACATGGATATTCATGTGCTTGGCAATAGCTTAGCCATTTAAACACTCAATTTTGAGAAATGCAATGAATTTTTATATGGCCTGTAAACAGCTCTTACAACAATTCTAAAAGAAGCAAAATCTAAAATAGGATTTAAGGATGGCCATTATACATCAGATTATCTTATAGAATCACCAAGAAACTACTGCTAAAGTTAAAATTCTCACTTAGACAGCTCATCGAATCTTCTCTTTGTATAATTCTAAATACCTAGCATCATGCCTACCACATTTTCAGTTTTAAATGATTAATAGTTTCATAAATTGTTTGTATATGTCTTGCTATGAACAGTTCCTTGGGAAATTGTATTGTGAAAATATATAACTTGAAAATATTTATGAAAATATGTATGCAATTCCTGCATATGCATGAGTAATGTAGATTAATGTCCCATATTTATACATAACAGTTTTGAGATACCTAAGATATTTTTTTTTTATAAAATATACCCCTGGATAACAAAAAATAAAGATGGTAAGATTGAGCCTGTTATAGTTTCCCTTGTAATTAAAAAAAAAAAGGGGGGGGTCTACTTCAGTAGAGTGAGGTAGGAATTTTTATTAAAGGGAATATTTACCAAGGGGTAGAGCTGAAGAAGTAAGGTGGACTGGGAAGTTATAGTGTAAAATCCTCATTACCCCTAATTCTTTTAGAGCAAGAAGAGGTTAGAACGGCCTGAACTAAGGAGCCTTAGCTGTGACTGTAGGCCACTGAGCAAGGGCCACAGTCTTAGTGTCCCTTTCAGAAATCCCTCCCAGAATCCCACTGAGTGCCACTGAATGGGGGTCTGTCCATGTCCACAGTATCTTCTTGCCGCTACATTGAAAGGCACTTTTTCTGTCTTTGGCCTGGTTGGTCTCCGGGTGAACTACAGACCAACACTGCACGCTAACCCCTTTTTATCTAAATTGTGAAATTTAATAATAGAGAAATGGTCATTGTATCTGCTTCCTCTTTCAGTACCTAAGGTCTGTAGTAATATAATCTCTTTCATCCTTGATACTGATATATTGGTTAAAGATTTATTTATTTATGCATACAGAACTGGGGTACAGGTCAGAGATGCAGGGGTGGTGGTCAGAGTATTTACCTGAGATAATGGGGAGCAGCACAGGCATATGGATGAAGCACACTGCTGAGGGGGGCAGCAGGCGGGTCAGGAGAGGTCTGCTGCGCCCTGTGGGTCACCTCGGGGCGGGGCTCGAACTCACAGTGAAGTGGCGGTGGCTCACCTGCAGTATTGCACTTTAACTGCACCACCAGGGAGGGTCCAACAACGGTATTTTGTATCTTACCTCTTTATTTCATTAACAGTCTTTAATTTTATTTCATTTAAAAAAAATGACTTTTAAAGAACCAACCTTTAGTTTAATTGATATATTTTCCATTGGTTGACTTGATTGTGTTTCATTGATCTCTGCTCTGATCTTCATTATTTTCTATCTGCTGCTCTTTTATTATTTTAGAAAGGTCTTTAAGGTAAAGAATTTGATTGGAGATCAGTAAACTATGCCTAAACCTGGACCTTTGCTTTTTTTGTAGATAAAGTATTATTAGATGTTAGTTGTGCTCATTCATTTTTATAGTGTTTACATCAGCTTTTGTGCTACAATGAAATGAATGTGAAGTTGGTACTGACTCCATATAACTCACTAAAACTTAAATACTCAGTATTGGCTTTTATAGAAAAAATTGTCAACCTCTGACTTTCATTATTTATTTAGAACCTTCTTTCCGATTTAAGTAGTTAACATAGCTATTTCACTATAATCGATGCCCACTGCATTTGATATGTGTATTTATCTGCAGCTTATACTTGCTTTCTCATTTCTTTTGTGACTTCTTCTCTGACTTATGTTTTGTTTCTAATTTTGTTTTATTTTAAAATAGTTACTGATTTTTCAGAGAACTTTCTGTTACTGGCAATAGTTTCTGGTTAAATTGCAGTGTTCTCAGAAAAGTTTGTCTGACTTGATTTTTTTTTTTTTTTTAATGTGTGGAGCTTTTGTCCCGAGTGTGCTCTGCATGGTCACTCTTTCTCTGTGTACTTTAAAAGAATGCACTTTCCTAATTGTGGTGCTCAGCTATAGACAGTATTGGCCCACCAAAATCAACTATGAGACCCTGATTGCAGGGACCCTAATCCAGAGATTTCAGAATTGGAACTGAACTAAGTCACAGGCTTATTCACAGCTGATTTGTACAGAAGCCCAAAGTGTCTGAATTTCTGAATTAAGTAGAACATCGTCTTAATAATAAAACCTGCCAACAGGCTCACCTGAGTGGTTTTCCTGGGAAAAAATAATTCTGACCCCAAAATCATACCCCCTGTGTAATGGCATGGCGGTCAAAGCCAAAGAAGGCGATGAAATTCTGAACTCCGAATCTACTCAACTCTGTAGATTCACCCACATCATATATATTCTTCCACGAGGTGCATGAAATCCACAGTGCCATTTCTCGCGGCCTTAGCTTTATACTTGATGACCTTTAACGTCCACTAAGTTGTTTTTTTTTTTTTTTGTTTTGTTTTGTTTTTTGTTTTTTTAATACAGGGCCAGCTTAAGCCATGCCGAAGTAGCAAAGCCTCATGCTAGCAGTGTTTCTAGTTCTTTCAGCTATTCTCATGGTATCTCTTAAAGCTTCCATTAGATGCATATTTTAAGGGTTGATTAGAGATTTCGAGTGATCAATGACCCAAGACTCCACCTATAGTAAAGGATGGTGCTGGGTCTCAGGTCTTGTTGTGAACCCTAAGGTCCCATGCATCGTGTTGTTCTCACTGTCTTCTTCCCTATGCCTAATCCACTCTTAACATTTTTGGTATCTTTTTTTTTTTTCATATATGCAGCCATAAACCTGCGGACAAAAATTGAGAAATCCTAACATTTAAAACACTGTCAATTGAAATCTTTCATTCTGAGTGGTTCTCTCTCATCCCCCCATCCTCTCTTCACATTCCAAGCCTACATTATTACCCCATCACATGTGAATCCTTCTCACCCCCAGAGTCACTCTCGTCTGCCTTGTAAGACATTGGTTAATTCTGCCCACTGCACTCGGGGTGGGGGGACTTCAGTGTCTGGGCCCGCATCCCGCAGCAGCCTGGGCAGACACCCCGTGTCTTCCCATCTCTCCCTTTGTCCTTTCAACGGGTCTGCAGCCAGGAGCGCACCAGGGCTGCCTCGCCTTGGGTTTTATAAATCTAAACTAGCCTGGGGTCCAGGCTACTGCTGCTTTGACTCTGGTGCATTATTTTAATGCCCAGAACACGCCCGGGGGCAGCTGGTGTTAATATTCTCACTCTAGAGGCTGAGGATCGAGCTCAGGAATGTGGAGTAACTTACCCCAAACTCCTCATCAGATAGCTGGTAGACACAGGACTGAGGGCAGACCTGGCTGCATGCGCTTCATGCCACCGCTGTCTCTTCAGCCCCCAAGCTACTTACTTCTCCCCTTGCTGCTGGGAAAAGTCTGTTCAGATCCGCGTACTCGCACTTGTGCAGATACACACTTGCATTCAGGATTGTTTGTAGAATTCTGGTCTCTTGCAGTCCAGTGAGTCTCCTGGAGAGGTTTTATCAAGTCCTGGGGAGGGCGGTGCGGTGTTTTCCGGCAGTCAAGCAGACAAACCGCACGGGCCCAAGGCTGCTGGGTGCCGGAGGCCGCCTCTAGCGAGTGACCCGGGCAGGGCCAGCACTGAGCCTCAGTGCCCCCACGCAAAGAGGCAGATCACACCGGGTCTGCAGCAGTGGGAGTCATCTTTCTGCAGAGCCTGGGGCCTGAGCTGCTGGGCCATGAGTCTTGAGCATGCAAAGGGATGTAAGAAAAGCCCTAAAGGGTGCCCTTGCAGTGAAGTGGGCTGCCCAAGCCCAGGCTCACCTAGCTTTATATTCCACTGAGCGCCTCACTTCAACGCAGTGACCCGTGGGCAACTGCATTTCTTCTGAAGAATTTAGAGGGGCCTCTTCTTTTGTTTTTAGTCCCGATGGCTAAGCCAAACAGGAAATTCAGTCTTGATGCTAAATGTTTACATTATGTTTTATTATCTCATAGAATCTACCTTTAATCTGTCTCTATTCTTCATATTAAGTTTTGCTTTTTAAGCTTTAGTTCTATTTATAAAATTCAAACCACACTCAAAGGTTACAAATAGTGAGATGCTGTTACCTGGAGGGCCCAGCTTAAAGAGCTCCTAAAGGCTTTGCAACTGACATGCGCCATGTACAGAAAAAGCCTCTCAGATGCAGGTAGAAAATACCTGCGCAATACTCAGATGTGTCTGAAGAAGTAAATGCATGCATATTTACTTACATTCTGCCTATGCCTGAAGAATTCCAGAAAACCAAATTCAGTCTGAATATACAAATGGATTTTCATAGAAGTTTATGTGAGAATTTATTTGTCCTTTACCCAGCTCTTAAGTGGTCTACTTTCTGTTCCTTTCAGACTTGCTTTTCCGCTCCTTTTGTGGCTTTCTTTCTTGTGCTCATTAAGAGAAAAATAACTGATTTATTTATTTATTTTGGGGGTTAAAGATTTATTTATTTGTGCATAGAAGAACTGGGGTATAAGCCAGTGGTGCAGGGGATGAGAGGATTCATCAGAGACAGAGTGGGGAGCAGAACTGGCAGACCCACTGAAACCCACTGCTGAGGGGAGCAGCAGAAACAGATTCTGTTCCTAGCCTGGGATGGAGCAAGTGCTGAAGCAGCTACAGCTGGCTTCCGAGTGCTGTGCTTTAACCTGTTGAGCCACCGGGCAGGGCCTGATTTCCTTTAAATTTAAAGTAATTTAATTTTTTAAATTATTCATTTTCCAACATACAAAGAAAGTGCAATACCACAAGAAACTCTTGGATTCCTTTCACCTAGATTCAGTAGAATGCTAAATTCATCTTTGTAATCTTCATACACACACACACACACACATACATACACACATGCACATACATTATTTTTTCTAAAGTATTTAATTCAGAATGTGTGGGTACTGTGCTCATATCTCCAATTTCTCGTGTATTAGCGAGGAGCAAGCATGTGCTCATTTGTGGAAACTACGCACTGAGTGCAGCTAACCAGCGTGAACACAGAATTACTACCTAACCCGTGGTGTGCATCTCAAAGTATTCCCCCACAAGTGACTAATCAGTTATGACAGGGGAAGAGTAACTTGACCATGGATAAATCTGACATGTGCCCCCTAAATAAGCAGTTAAAATCAACATCATTAACGCTGCAACAAATCCATGACAAATCTGACACTCTGTGCTTCCTGAAATGATGACATAATATCACTTCTCAGATATCCTGACAAAAATGCAACCTGAATCTTAATACGAGGATACTCACACAAACCCTAATTGAGAGGCATTCTACTTAATAATGTGCTGTATCCATCAAACATGTCAAGGTCAACAAAGAATAGATAACAAATTGTCCAGATTAAACACATTCTTTTAATGAAGTAACATCTTGTCAGCACAGATATAACACTTCAATTTTCTACTTTATCAGTGTTTTATGGACAAGATCATCTCACTTATATATTTTGATGTGCTTGCTTATTCATCATTCCCTTTGCTGTTAAATCTTTATAAGTGCATATACATTTTTTATATATTTAGTGCTTTATATTTTATAGTTTAAATATAGTTTACATTCATGTCTTAATTCCTATAAATGTTAAAGGACATATATCAGTCCTCAAATATAAGTATGAAGACATTTAGATTTTTAACATTCCCTCTTTCTCTTTGCGCATCGTATATATGCATACATATGTGTGTATGCATGTGTGTATCTATATGAATGCACATATATGTGATAATTATGTGTATTCCATCTGTATATGCTTGTTATATATAGATATATAGCTACCTTTTTTAGATTGCAACCATGACATTGCATTATACACCGATAGATTCTTTTATCAGAACCTTGTAAAAATCAGACATTGATAAATAGTATTTACAGTATTATGATTATATAAACATTATTTATTGTAAAAACTAATTAATATAATTAGATCAGCTACCATCTGCTTTCTTCTGGGAATTTCTCCAAACTTTTGCATTTTCCTTGCTTCATGGTTTTATTAATGTATTTCCTTATTTCTTATTTATATATCTCTATGACTTTAATAGGACCTTTTAAGAATGGAGACATATATGCAATGAATCTGACAGTTTGGACCAGAATCTCTTTTTATATATCATACATATTACATTATTCATTCTTTTTCACAAAATTCAGTGATTTAACTATAAGGGAGTGGAGGCTTAGTCTGTGATTATTTTTATTGCTTTTTAGATTTATCCATGCATACCAGAACTGGAGTACAGGTCTGAGGTGTGGAAGATGAGAGGATTCATGAGAGACAAAGTTGAGAGCAGAACAGGCAGACTTACTGAAATCTACTGCTGTGGGTAGCTGCGGGTGGGTCAGGAGAGGTCTGCTGTGCCTTTGGGTCAGCTCCTTAGACTGCTGTTTGGGTTCAGACTGGAGCTGCAGTGGCTGCAGATAGCTCCATGTGCTGTTCTTTAACCCCTTGAGCCACCAGGAAGGGCCCTGTGTTTTTGTTTTTGTTTTTTTCAGTTGATCTTACCTAAAAGGTCAAGAAGTGATCCTGTGATTTTTTTTTTAATAAAATTTTCCTGTTTTACCTTTATAACATTAGTTCCTTCTTCAAATATGACCTGCCTGAGGATCAAGAAAGAAAATTATAAATACAATTAGAAGTGTATTTTTTAAATGTATTTCCTACAGAAAATCATGATTAAAAAGTCAGATAATTGTCAGCTCTCTAAAACGCCAAAGAACCTATTGCTGAATTCCCAATATTGGGCCAAGTAATCCTAAAAAATATGTCTATGATTTTATCTCATAGCTGATACAGTTATGAAATATATCTGTTTCTTCCCTTGACTTGTTTTCGTCAACTCCAGAAGTGCTTAAGACCTTCTAATTGAAAAGAGAGTCAGAGTGAGACAGTTGAATACTGAAGGGGCAGCGTCGGGGGAGACTGAGGACAGCAGGGTGAGGGGCTGTCTGCAGAATTGTATGTTTGCGCCCTGTGTCTGCTCAGCTCTGAAGCTGTTGAACTTCAGTGTGGATTGAATGTAAGAGCAGGGCCACTCATTGAAGACTGTGGTAGAGGTCTGTTAGTTCTGTACTGAATTTGCATCACAGAGAGATGGATGCCTATGTAAATGGTGTGGGCAACCTGCAGGCAACCTCACTGGGGAAAAGGACCAAGGCATCTCCTTGGAAGAATGAAGCTTTGACTGAGTGAACCTTTGGATATGCTCACAGCAGGTGTGTGGACATTAAGTGACTGAGGGAGGGTTAGGTCAGTTATTTACCTTTAGCTCTACCTGCTCTGTAAACCAGGGACCTGACTTTTTGTTAGAAGCCTCTTTGTAAAAGAAGATGCTTGGTGAAAAGGGACACTCTTCTACCCACTCACTGCTCCTCTAGGTGTTGTTCTTCAGCAGGAACAACAGGATGCAGCTTTGAATTAATTTGTTGCTCTTAGAGTCAACCTGAGATGTCCTCCATTTCCATGGATGAAGAAGAATCAGAGATTTACATGAATAAAGACATCAATGCAATAAACATGCATAACACCCTGCTTTTCTTCGCCTCATAAAAAGTCAAAGGAGAAGGCAGTCAACAATGCACCCATGAATAAAAAGAAAAATTGGGCCCTCCCTGGTGGCGCAGCGGGTTAAAGCACAGCACTGAGAATCTAAAGCCGCTTCTGCATGAGTTCGATTCCCACCTACCCCGGAGGTGACCACATGGCGTGGCAGACCTCTCCTGACCCGCCCGCTGCTCCCCTCAGCATTGTACTTCGTCGATCTGCCTGTTCTGTTCCCCACTCTGTCTCTGGTGAAGCCTCTCGCCACCCCTGAGCCTCTGGCCTGTACCCCAGTTCTGTATGAACAAATAAATAAATCTTTAAAAAAAAAAATTGATGGAAAACTACCTCTTACCCAATAGTGGGGTAGAGGTCTGAGCCTCAACTCCATGGGGCCTATACACCAAAGAATTGTTGCACGTCTATAAAATTGTTAAGGGCAATAATTAATGATTTTTTTAAAATATTTTCATATTATGGATTGTTTTTTTCAATCTTTATGACTCGGTGACACTATTTCCTTGGCAATATTGTTTATAAATGCTTTGGAGACTGCTTTGACTCCAGATAAAGTATTTAACTAAGTTTAAAGACTAAAAATCAGTTACTCAAAGGTGGATGGTTACATGGAGACAAGTGTACAGTCATGAAAACAAAAGGTCAAAAATCAGATTGAATTGGTATTAGATCTGCCACTAGAGCGGTTTAAATGTTGATCTATTTCATTCTAGGGCATCTTGAAAATCCACACATTATTGAAGTATTTCTGTAGAAGATAAATTAAAAAAAAAAAAAAAAAAGCTCAGAGTTATGTTCTGAAACTCTAATTAAGAAACTCCCAGGATAAAGAAAAAAACTTCTTATAAAATAATATTTTCTGACTTCCTTAATCTACTCTAATTCCCTGTCATCTATATTGTCTTTATCTCTACTTGGATTCTTCTGAAATAAGGCACTTTACAAAGAACTAAGCATGGTTTGTGGTATTCATATTAATTTATTTTGTCCCTCTTCTGTGAAAATATTGCTAAATGAAATCTCAGAACCCATATTAAAAGATGAAAATAATTACACTGTTCTTCGAGCAATAGTCACAATTTACTAAAATATCCTCTTCATATCCTCAAGATTCCGTCCATTTCCTGAGTATAGAAAATGATCGATTCTACAAAAAAAAAAAAAAGTTTCAACAATAAGTAACTGAGTTTTATAAAGTCGAGTTGATGAAAACTTGAAGGAGTAGTTCAGTGTTGTAGAACAGCGATCTCACCTAAAACTGAGTCAGACTCTTAAATCTGGAAACATATTTCATCAACTGTATTTCATCCTGTCCCCCTAAAGATGATATGGCCTACAAAAATGCACAAAATATTTTTCAAGAAAAAGTGGGTAAAATTTTGAAAATAAGATTCATACTTGAGTATTAGCTAGAATATATTGAAGAGGTCCTTTTTCCTGCTCCCTCCCTCATTCATAATCAAAATGTCCTCTTCAGAACACATTTTGAAATATTTAAATAGTAAAAAGATCACTCTCTGAATATTATAGTCCTCATTTGATTAAAACTTGTCTTCTTAATAGTCACGATGAAGGGAAAACAAAGAATGAAGATTCAGAGACATACAGTCTTATCCTTGTGATTATTTAAAATGCAGGTAGGTTTTTATGAACTTCAAATGAGTAGTAGGACAGACTTGAACAAAATACAGCATCAGTGCTATTACTGCATCATATAAAAGCTCGGTAACACTCAAAGCTTAAGAGTGCCTGTTACAGCAAGATCATACAATGCAGTTTGGCCTCCACACAAAAATGGAGTTTCCTTCTATTTACCCCTCCAGCACCCATCCACCAAGGAGTCTAAATTATAGGTTTCTCTGTTGAAGAAATTTCCTGACTAGCAGACACTTACCTGGGCAGCTTCGTGAAGGGTGGCGGCAGCCAAGTAAATATAGCCAAGCAGAAATACCAGTGAGAAAGAGCCCTGCCAGGTGGCTGGCAGCCTTCAGAGGCAGATGCAGAGTTCCTGGTGGCTCTCAAGGGGAACAGGCTGTTTCTGTGAATTGGGCATGTTGGGTGTTATGCTCCAGAAGCCCAAGCACTTTATGGGGTATGTGTTGGTGGGAGTCAACCTCTCACAACCTCATAATACATCAAAAATCTCCCCTGGCATAAGAATAGACAAGGGTGAAGAGGCCGAACAAGGAGAATCTTGAGGAAAAGGAATAGCTTGATGATTTAATCAATCCATGTATGACATTACTTGGAAAGGAAAACAGTTGTATTTAAGATTCTTTCGTGTGATTAAAATTGTGTATTATCAGACGCATTCACCTTTTACTTGTTATTAAAGCAAAACCCAAGATTTTTCAAAATGGCATTCAACCTGAAAGGTAAAATTTCAGAGGAATACAAAGTAGAAGGTCTTAAAATATCATATTGCAGCAATCACTTTAGGAGGCCTATTCCAAGAATGAGTTAATTATTGTAATTAGTAGAAACAAAATTGATGAATGCTATAATTGACTGATTCCTACTTTAAGTGCACTGACCAAGTTTTCTATTGTGAACTTCCTCCCATGGCCATTGTGAAGCCAGCCCATGCCAGGAGAGACGTGGCGTGGTCTGAGAGGAACAAAGATGTCGCAGGCCCTTCCAAACACTGGCCGAGCCATGTGAAGGAGGACACACAGAGGCTTGTTTTCTTAATTATCATTTCGCTGTGTTCTAAATTAGATATAAATGCGTTGACAGTCATTAGCCAGTTATTTCCAGCTTTAACACTTGGGTTGCTATGTGTGTTTTGATCATTTTTATTATTAAACAATACTTGATAATGGTATCTTTTCATGTCTTGATTTTTTTTTCTGAGTCTATCAAAAGATATAAACTTAAAGTGAAACTATCATCTTTCCAGACCTTCATTCACAATGATGAGTTGCCCATGGCTTCCTTTGAGCATTCACATTCCTTCAGACCTTTACTCACAGCCTCAATCTCAAGGCTTGACCAGACCAGGTTAAACATTCTGTGCATGGATTTTTCATGAGTGCCGATCTCTCTTCCCTTTTTAACTAAACAGGAGAAACGTGTCAGTCTCCCACTGATTGTCAATGTCATCCTCTCCCTCTTGTTGAGCTCATCACCTCCAGACTTCCCTGGCAGGAAGGTACAGAACCGTACTTGGAATTAGTCCGCAGTGTGCCAGGGCTTGCTTTGGCATACAGCGGATATCGCTTCCCAGCAGCTTGACCCAACCCCGTAGTTCGTCGCAGATCCTCCCCCAAATCTGTCCTTCAGAGCCCCGTGCCCTCCCATATTTACAAGCAGGCATGTCTCTGCAAGGGAGTTTTTTCCCTATCAATAGGAATTATTTACAGTTTGTCGTAAAAGGCAAAAAACTCTTGATATTTTTTCTTTAATTGCCAATTTCAAAAGCAGCTTGTTAAAGTAGTCCCTACTGTTGCATGTGAATTACATTTTTTGTTGTCGTTGTTGTTACTTCATTTATGTATTGTGTATATATGTTTCTGTTCACCAAGGTTATTGCCTCTCCCTCTGGAGGGTTATATATTCCCACTCCATGAACTTATTGAGGGCCAAATTGATTGCTTTGCCCAGTGAAGTATGAGAATGTGCCTATTTTCCTGCTTCTCAAGTAATTGTTACCATTCGAAGTAATTGTTACCATTCGAAGTAGAGGGCCACACTGCCAGTAAAGAACGTGTAGGCCAGGTGATTTCTGATGGGTAGTTTGTGTGATTTATTACTGAAGAAAAACCTGGTCTATACAGAAAAGATGGTTATGTTTTTTTATCGCGGTTTCTCTTTTAATTCGTTATCTAGCTAGCAAGCTATTGGTCCATCCATCTTCATTGATCACATTAATTGAAAGAGAACAGATGAGATTAAACATGTTTTCCTTGAGAGGTTAAAGAAGCAGCCTGGGATAGGAGGAATGATAGTGTATAAAAAGCTGCTGAGGGACTATAGAATTTGTATATTGCAAAGATAAAACCGTGAAAAGAGCAATTTTGTTGTAGTGAAGTGTTTGTTCTCAAGTGAGAACTGAGAGTATAGACGTGAGCTCATTTGGTACAGACAACCTTGGATTTCTTCTGCGAAGGTGTATAGAATTAGGATGGTTGGGGAGAGACTTGTCAAGGGAAAAGTTTTTTAGTTTGAAAACTAAGACGTTCTTCACATGGTAGTGAGTCCATTTTCCAGGTATTAACATTTGTCTTCAGGTATTGATCTGGATGTACTTGTCTTGATAGATAGAAAAAGGAGAGCACACATCACGTTTATTTATGGAGTACAATAACTTTTATGTAAAAATAAATAGTAAAACCGTGTAAATGTCAAAAACAACTAATGATAAGAAAATTTAATCATTCCTGATGTCTTACAAAATATAAAACTTTTGAGTCAACATTAATGGAAACCCAACTTGTGATAGAAAACCACACAGAAATGGGACTGAGAGAAGCCCCCGCTCCTCACACCACATGTGGCAGAAGGTTTCATTGAGCTCAGTGAGCTGCATGCACGTAGTATGACCACCTGGCAGCCATAATTGTTCTGCTTTCAAAGATGCTCGAAATCAACTCCTGGCATTACCTTGATCTACAGACCTGGAGGTGACCAAGCATAGCCACATTATCTGGGAGCATAAGTAGCTTCGTGGTCATTTTTCCCAGGTAAGCCAACCAGGAGGGAGAATACTCCAAGAATATTCCTCCCTACAGGCAAGAGATGGGAATTGACTTCATACTACAATTTGCTGAAAGCAAAGCTTCCACCCAAGATCTCCCTAATACCTCAGTTTAAATGACTGGCTTAGCAATATGTTTGTGATTGCTGGATTTATCCATAATCTTAGCTTCTGTATTTAAACTATATTTTTCTTATATATAATATTATACTCAGCACTTGAAGCTTTCCAAGAATCGCCTGCTCACACAGTACCATTTTCCAGTAAGTAGTGGAATAATCAATGCTGTTGAACACAGACAAAAATCCAGTGTCTATATTATGCTACCTACTTCATAACACATTATGGGAGAAAATACTGTATATATATATATTTTTTTTTTCTGAAATTAAAATCTTCCAGAACGAAAAGATGAGTGAAAGTACTCTCTTTTGTCCTGATCAATCCAGTCTTTCAGATATTCTTTACCCTTCTGTTGGTTTCCTGTCTCCGCACAGTTGAAGTTTCATAAGTCATCCTAGCCCTTGAATGCCACTCCAGTGTCACTCCACCATTGTTTTCTGCACTCACACCTCACTCCACTCCTTCTCCGCCTTCAACCCCTCTCCTCCGACTTCTCCGCTTCCTCCTTCCTCTCTTCTTGCTTTCTCACAATGTCTCTTCCCGGCAAACACAGGCTTCCATCATCCCTGCGTGTAGTTATTTCTGTGCAAACAGTCAAGCGGTAGATGCTGGATGGCTCCTCACTCCCTTCCCCCACAAAACCCATGCCCGCCCTCCCTCCCTAGACATGCAGCCAGAGAGACAGACTTGAGTGAATCAAGTCACCCAGTTTTTAGTAAAGAACTCTTTGGCTACCGGCCTCCACCAACCAGACCCTGAGCCTGTTGCTAAGTGTGGTGCAGCTAAGAAGTTTCCATGAGCGCTCATAGGAAAAGGAACATTTCAACTAAAGTTTTAAAAATTGCACAGCTGTATTAAATGCTTCATATAAGCCACACTTGTTGCATGAGGTAGAACACTTTTCTAATTAAGAAAGTGAGGCTCAGAGGAGCAAACCGACTTCCCCAGGATCACATGGTTCATGAGTACTGAACTGAGTTTAAAACTCATAACTTTTTGCTGCACAATGCTTACCTGCTAAAATGAACCATAGAAACTCCAATTGCAGCTTTTCTTCTCCTATCAGTAAAACAAAAATCTACTCACTGTCTCCAGTGCATGTTCAAAATCAGTTTTTTTGTTTGTTTGTTTTTACTTTTTCATTTTTCTCCAAAAGTTAAATTCATTGACATTGGGAATTCTCAGTTGAAGAAAAGTAAAATTAGTCTACCTATCCCTGGTTTTCCACAGACTTTTGAAGCCCACCTTGCTGAAGCAATACTTTCTCATTTGGGGGAAAGTGTTTTTTTTTTTTTTTTTTTTTTTTTTTTTATTAATCGCTTAGGAAGTTACAGGTTTTCTTTGCCACAGCTTCAACTTAGTGTACGCTTTTCACGTTTTGGCTAGCGCTCGACACCTTCCATGTTTTCATCGGCTAAGTATTAGAAGACTAAATAGAGGTCATTTCTGCGTAGTGGGCTGCAGCAGGAGAGCTGGACAGTAACTTTTCCAGGACAGCTGGGACAGTGATATTTGCAATGTGCTATTTACTTCTCAATGCTGACTGCTCAAAGTCAGCCAGCTGCTGCATTTTTGCATTTTAGATCTTTGCTAAACACTATCACTTTCCTGTTCTCTGCAAGACAAAGTGCTCACAATTTCCTTCAGCCAATGTTATATTTTAGTTTATGGGACTAACAGCGTTTCAGAGCAAATATTCTTACATGAGAGCTCTGTCATCCTTCAGAAATCTGTTCTCACCAATGCATTTAACTGATAAAATCCATGTCCTTACTTATTTTGATTGACTAGTACTGTTTATCAGCTTTGCTAAGTACACAGCTACTGTGTTACTAATGTAGCTGTTCATTTTGTTCATGTAATCAGCAATATTTCTTACACATTTACTTTACCAGGGTTACTCATTAGCACTGGGTGTGATCACGATAAAACAAGTGGAATGATCTAGCCTTTGGGGAATGGGTGATATGTACTAATAATGGAGTGATACTATAAATTAAGATTTTACCGTTACAGATTTATCTGCCTGTTTCCCTACTTCCACTGGGCTGTATGAATCTGTAAGTAAGGACTGTGTCTGGCATTATCCCCTCAGCATTCAGTACAGTGCTTGCAAACACCAGCTGATATTTGTGGAGAGTAGGCCTGAATTGATCACTATCGCTTTACATATGTGTTAAAAAACATCTGAGAAATCAAATACCCCAATAAAGAAGAACTTGATATTTAGGTACACAAGTGCATTTCCTATATATTTTTCTCTCTACAATCTAAAAAATGCATACAGACATATAGCTATGTATAACACATAAACACTCATGCATAAAAATATGCATATACATTTGTAAAGAGTTTTACTATTCTAAACCCAGAGTTTATACTTGAAAGAAGACTTATACTAATTGCCCTGGCAACAATCAAGAGGAATACTTATTCATGTAAGCTAAAGATATTTAAATTCTGGTTCTGAGAATTATAGATATTGGCATTCCACCCTGGTATAAATGAGAGTGAAGGAAACTGTGGAAATACAGTTCTACTGCCACATTTTATTTTTAATGATAGTTATTAATGTTATTGCCTTTACCAATATTGTAAAGAAAATCCCCATGAATATGCATCTATAGTTTATCTTTACTGACAAGACTGTAACCATAGGATAAATACTGTGCAATTAGCAAACAGCCATATATACTGATTAGCTAACACTCTGAACTTACTTGCCACTGTCACTGCAGAGAGGGACATGTAGTAGAAGGGAGGCCTCCAGAGTGTTGACATAGTTTAGCTAAGCTTTCACAGACTTTGAGCACTAATCCTGTTTTCTTCACCTCATGCACCCATAAAATTATAAAAAGTACCATAAGCAGTAAAGGAAGTGTAAATCTCATGGATCACCTACTCTGCCCTCCACACTAGAATTCTCTCTGTGACACGTAGGCTCTGTGTTCATGCATCGCCTGCTTGAATGCTTGATCTTGTTGCCACAATTTTTCCCTGTCTTTGAAATCTTCTAATATTTATTGATTCCTCAAATTATGCTAAAATTCTCTTCATGTAATTCCTCTTTAACAGAAGGAGGTAAAGTTGAAACTCACTTTCTCAAATCAGTCGTAAGATTCTCCAAGAGTGTCCTGTTTTCCCAAGCTAAAATTTTTTGTTCCTCTAAAACGTCTTGTTCTACTCACAGTTATAAGTAAGTTATGGATATTATTTAATATATCTAAGAAGAAAAAAAATTATAAACAACCTCACCTCTATTTAATGCTCAAGAAGGACAAATATCAGCCACAATAAGTCATCTGTAATTTCTAAAATGATGCATTTGTGTAGTATTTGCGAGCTTCAGAACAGTCATGTGGATATTTATCGCTGCAAACATTTAATATCACTTAGAGAAGACATAAAATATGGTCGACAGAGGAAGGAACAGTAGTGTTGCTGGTTAACTTGAGATGATAATAGCCATGAGGGAATTTCTCTTTGGAAGTTAAACAGCTCAAAGTTTCACATTTTCACCACAAATGCTATTGCATAATACAGCTTGAAGTAAGCCAGGGATCAAGAAATATGTTGTGTGTGTGTGTGTGTGTGTGTGCGTGCACACACACATTTATGAAGAATAGAAATTGATCCTCAAAATGAATATCCTCTGATTATAAAAGGATTACAGTACCAAAAAACAAAAAGTACTGACTGACTAATAACCAAAGCAAGAAGAAAAAAATACTTTGTCGTTCACTAGAGAAAATGTACAGGGTTAAGATGTGCTTACAGATGTAGTGATGTCGAGGATATGTTCAAATGCACAACATCACCAAATCATGAAGACTCCAGTTCAGGGTCCTCATGGCTTAGACCCTCAGCCAACAGAAAGGGCGGAGCCTCGTCTGCTAGCTGCTCAGCTCTCCGGCACAATGAGTGTACTGGAGGTCTGCCTGGCAGTAATTTGCTTTGCGCATGTGGGGAGGAGGACAATGACGCAGGGTTGGAGCTGAGGGCGTGTGCATGCGCAAAGGGCATTGAGTACGATGGCCAGGGTGGGCTGCCGGTGTGCCCGTGGCCGGCTCTCCTCGTGCCGGGAAGACCAGGCGAGCACTGGTGACTGGAGGCCTCAAAAGGAGCCACAGCAAGAACAGTAGGCAAGTGAGCGGGTGCCCCAGTGGGTGCCCGAGACAGAGCCTGCTGACCGGAACTCACCACAGTGCCAGGGCAGCTGCTCCTAAAGAACCTGAGGCAGCCTGGAGCCGGTGTTCTCGAAAGAAGTAACAGTCATCGTCAGTGTCTAATGGTAAAGGCTGAACGCTCCTCACTTCTTACCAAGGGGAATCGAGACCAGCACTGACTGCAGCCTGTCTCGTTTGTATCTATGCAAGACCTTAGACACGTTCAACCATGTATGTTCACCGGCCAGTGAGCACGTGGACTAAGCCATGTAGCGTGCTTCCAGAAGAACGCGGCTGCTAGTAGTCCCCGGTGGCTGCTGGCTCACTGGGAGTTGTGCACTCAGGTGCACGGCGTGGTTCTCTCTCTCAGTGGAAACAAGCAGCCCCCCCCGCCCCAGGTTCACAAGCCTGATTAGTTGTACATCACCAGAGTCGTCCTAATAGGATTCTAGGTTCATGCATTCTATTTCTGGAACATAGCCACTTTTCTTCTGGATCATCACCTCAAATTTTCAGAGTTGAGGATTTTTCATGGTTCATCTAAAATTAGCCTGTCTCTCTTCTGGGAACAGAACAGCTGGAGAGGATTTCAGCTACGTTAGTGAGAAAATTCCAGAGGGTCAAGGAGATCCCTGAGGGCTTGATTAGCGCCCAGCCCCGTCCATCAGAGCGGCACAGCTCCCTGGCAGCCGCAGCCTCATCCGCGGCCTGTTCCTGCGTTGTCTCCAATGCCTCCTTGACACCCTGTCTGTGAGGAAGCCACATGAAGTGGCCTTGCAAATTGTTTAATTAGTTAGCTGAGGGGAAGAAGACATATGTTAGCAGGGTATTTGGGGAAAGTATATTAGAGAAATGCCAGGAATGAAAGCACACAGAATGGAGACGGGATGGCTACTGCTGTAAATGGCCACCGGGCTGGGCAGAGTCAGCAAGTTAGGGCACAAGCTACAGGGATTCTAGGAACTGAAAATTTCTGGAAGATCACATTTATTTGATTTATATTATGTATTTATTTATTTTTGTAGTCAAAGCGTCTGATGAGGTGGATTAGTTACTATAAAAATAACAAGAATCCTAGAGACATGGGCCTGTTCAATGAGACATCAGAAATTATATTTCAAGTCAATGCAGTATGGATTACGGCAACTGTACAGGTTTGGAAATTAGGATTAAAGGTCTCTTTCATATAGACCAATCCCATAGGCAACTTAAAGATTCTGTACATCTCAAACAACGGGAATGCTCTCTGCCTTTAGGACTATTGTCGGAACTGAACAGATAAGACTGTCAAAGTGGCACCGATGATATCTTAGTGATAAAAAAACAAAAACAAAAACAGTGACTGTCGATGAGCACTTACTCTATTTCAGACCTTTATATACAGATGTGCAGTGCTTGAAACAGATGATGGACAGCAAATACTTGTTCTCATTAGCAAAGTACTTAAACTTATGAAAAAAAAATTCATGCAGATGATATATTTAGTTTGACCAGTTGCAAATAAAATTTTATTTGAAGTTGTTAACCCCAGTGCCACCTTCTTAACCCCGGCACTCGCGAGTGACTATGTCAGTGACACTGACTGGCACCATTTCCCCATCTCTTCAGGCCTCTGTTTAACCATTTCTCACTCATGGTGGAGTGGAATCTTCAGCAGACATTATGTTGCCCTAAAATACTGTGGCATAAAGAGGCGACCAACATAAGCGTGGATTAAAAAAAAAAAAGGGTTGTTTCACATATGCTTGCCTTGAAAGAATATCAGATCTGGGCCGACAGGTTTTCCTGCTGTTAAAGCAGAAGTGATTCGGGATAAACCAGGGTCCTCAGGAGATCCTGCGAAATCTAACCATGAAATAAGAAAAGCCACAAGGGCCTCTGTGGTGGTGCAGGGGTTAAAGTCTCCAGCTATCACCAGCCACTGAGGTCCGAGGCCTGAGTTTGATCCCTGAGCCAGGGAGGTGACCCAGTGCACTGCTTCCCTCTGCCCTGGACTTCAGTTGATCTGCCTGTTCTGCTCCCCACGTGTCTCTGGGGAATCCTCTCACCTCTCTGGGGAATCCTCTCGCCTCCACATGTCTGACCTTCATCCCAGTCCAATCCTTGCATGCATAAGTAAATACAATAAATCTTTGAAAGAAAAAAAAAAAAAAGCCAGAACCGAGGCCAGCTGGCCTGCCCCTGAGCCTGACCGTGTATCTGGGATGGTCATGGTTCCCCGTGGGCTGGCTCGGCCTCCCTGCCGTGGATTCAGCTTGCACACAGCAGTAGAGTCTCTGACCATCATCTCGGGCCATCATGGTGGATCTGTGGCGCCAGTCTCTTCCTGGGAAATGTTGGACTCTGGTGCAGTAACTGATGACCCTGAATCAAATTTCAACTTCTAGAAACTTTTAGAAGAATACTACAAAGATTAGTTGAACATACAACCTGAGAATTTATAATTCTAAGATCCATTTTGGGAGAGAATATCCTAAAGAAACAGCTCTCACTGCAGCAGAAGTTTAGGCTTTAGAGAGTGAATTTCTCACTAGAAAGCCATCCAATCAATGCCTTTTACTACACATTTATTAGGATGAACCATGAAAAGAATTCTCTGCATGAAATGCTAGGAAGGGAGGACCTTTGCTCCTTTACTGCCAAGATGGCCGACATTAAAGATACTTGAAGAGTTCATTCCTGGAAAGAAAGGAAGAGCCAGTGTGACGGCCACTCACAGAACTAATGGAAGAGTCCAGCTCACTGTTGGGTTGTGCCCTGTCCATCAAAGGCCCATCATCATTCAGTCCGAGAAAGGAAATAACATAAAGAATGCAGACTCTCGCTAGAGCATTCAGGTCATGAAGCCCATGTTTTTTGTAAGGTTCATAGAGCAGATACTTAACTTCAGAGACAAATATGAAATTGTCCAGAATCTCAAAAACACAAGGACCAGGGAGACTCTGGCAGCTTTCTCTCATCTCCAGCTGGACAAGCAAGAAGTGTCGAAAGAGTTTCTGATGGAGCATCCAGTGCTGAAAAACAGACTCGAAACCCAGGTTGTATTCAGTTTTGTTGTGTGGCTACAGCTGACTTGCCTTGGGGCCAAGGATACCCATGAAGCTAGCACAGTAGGGAACTTAAAAGCATGAGGGACTGAAGGCTGCTCACCACGCAGCCGCCCTCCACTTTAGCCCGTCGCCTCTTTGCCAGCAGAGATGAGGAGGGTGCTGAGCACAGTATGAGGACAGAGGCTCCCGGGGAAAAGGGAAGTGACGTTTGTCGGTGATACAGGTATGATCCCCAAAATCATGAACATCTGTGCTTCACTTAACTGAGATCACCCATAGCTCACCCGCTTATCTGCTCAGTGCCAGGAATGGAAGGGTTTGCTATTTTACCCTGTTTTCAAGATACCTAACTACCAATTCAACTCCCACAGTTTCAGGGATGCTGCAGAAGACACATAGCAATGGCAGCAGCCAGAGGAAGCATTTTCGGTCAGTGCTCCAAGCACAATTCTTACAGGGTCCTATGAAGAGGACCAGGTGACCCCTAAATATGAAGTAGCTTGCATTAAAAGAGAAACTGCCTAGGGAACCAAGAACTTCCATAAGGGATAGTAGGATGCTTGTTTTTCGCTTTGCCTGGAGACCCTCTCTGTCTTCCATGACTCACTGTATAAGCATCCTGGAAAACAGAAGAAAGGCAGACAGTGCTTCTGCTTGCAATTCATCTAGAAGCACAAAAGACCTGGAAAGAGCTCTTCCCTACGGGAATAGCTTAATTTTATACCTTCTTGTTTTCTGGTCAATTTTCCCACTATGTTGAACTTTACCCAACAGGCTGGAAGCAAGCCCACTCAATCTGTCTCCTGTTTATTGTGCTCATTGCCAGCAGGACGCCAGTGTACAGTGGAAGGCAGCCCTATCATATGAGTCTACCACGGGCAGCAGAGTTCCAGGCCTGACCACTGGACACTGCCTATGTGCTGACCAGGACTACCTCATCCAGAGAATGGCTCTACTGTTTTTCTTCACTGAGTTTTCCACCTGGTCTGAGGTACTAACAGGTGCAATTGAGTATACATTTGTGATTGTAGAGAAACCACATGGGCTTGCACAGGCAAAGTGTGGGTGAATCTGTTACCAGATAGATTCTTGGCTAGTGAGCTGAGGCTGACATGAATCAGCCAGGGTCAAGATAACATTACTGATCACTTCTGGTGAAGTCAGGAACAAGGAACAGCTTCATGCCATGTTGATGTGGATGACTCCCACCACAGGGGTGACCATCGACAGGCTGCCCTGAACTAGTAAGTTACCTTGCAGACCACCCATGAGTTGACCCATTGTGGAAAACTCCATCGCCACGCAGGAGACATAGATACACCAAGAGCTTCTCAAATACTTGTAAGTAGGTCTCTTATGAGTGCCCTACGTTTCAAGTCACCGTGATTTAGGGGAGGGGTGACTACTTAATTACTGACTTCTGGTCAGAAGTAAAATCAAATGGATCCATCCAGGACCCCTGGAAGGGAAGTGCCAGTTCAGTGCTGTGCCTGCACCATGGTGGACCTACACTGGAGGGGCCAAGGTGCCCTCACAGTGGCTGGCACCGCTTCGATTTCCACTGGCTTCAAATGAAAATGCCTTCAAGACAATCTATTCTTCCTCCTCTGCCAGAAGCTGGGAGGTATTCAACTGGTGGACACAATGGCTAGATAATAGCTGTGAGAAGGAAGGGGAGACACTGCAGATGCCGTCAGTTGTTTTGTGTGGCAGATGCTGGAGCCAAGACCCTTCCCTGCTGTTTTCAACAGACTTTACAGCAAGATTAAGGAGAATGACCTTCAAATCATGGTCAGCATTTGGCAGGGGCTGGAAGACAGAACAGACAGTTAAATTTAAAACACTCTCCACAGTCTGCTGGAGACACACCAGGGCGTTACTCTTCCTGAGCAAGGCTGGGGGATGACTGTGAGAGAAAGAGATCATGGCTGTTGTCCCCATGACCGCACCCCCGGAGTCTGAGACATGCATGTCCAGGCTCTGCAGGTTGTTGTTCTCCCTCCTTTGCAACAGAACTGCTGAATCCCATATACCTTTATCTTCTCCCCAGTCATCAGTCACTTGCACCAGAGTTTTCAACCCTAAGGGCCAGTTACATGAAAGATAAGGACATGGGGGTGAAACTGACAAAATCCATGTTTGTCCACATTTGACTATGATGGTCCACAACGAAGGGACATATGGGTGTGCAGGTGGCCATGATTCTCATGGCCTGGGATTATGTTGGACTGAGAAGAGTGTCCAGGTGGAAAAATTAAAATAGACTCTGAGACGCTGGAGCCCCTTTGGCCACGCTGCTAGTGGGAAGGCTTGTCAGCCAGGCCGGTGTGGTGATGACCTTCGGAAGAGAAGACACAGTGGTCAGCATGGATGGGGCAGAATGCCCTGTGCTCATTCTAGGTCTGTGCACACCACCCTCCTGTTCCTGGTGACTACCTAGGAGTGGCCCGATGAGATGAGAGCTTGGGGTAGCCACAGTCAGCAACTGAACTCAGACTCAAAGGCGCAGAGCCACAGGCCTCGAGGGGGGAGTGAGAATCATGCTGAGTTGATTGTGAGAGGGACATTCCGACCCACTGGAGCACCATATGTCTGTGGACTGTTCAGTATATGAGAAATCCATGAGCCTGTTGAGTGATTTTGTGATGTCAGACTGCACATGTTCCTTATTAAAAAGTCCAGAATGTAACAGTGAAGTTTCAAGTGCCACAGCGGGGCTGTCAGCATGAACTGCTGAGCTTGAGCAGTGACCCTGTGACGGGAACCGTGCCGATGATAGTGAGGCTGAACTCGCGGCTCTAAGAGGGGTAACCCCAGTAAAGGCTGTCAGGAGTGGACAGAACTCAGTGCAGAGGACCCTCCTCACTGGAGAAACAGCTGTGCTTAGGCTGCAGCCCACCTCCACCAGCCCACCTCCACATCAGGCCAGTTAGCCAAAAACCCACTTTTTGCACAGTTGGTGATTCTATCTGCTTTCCAGACCATTAATCTATGTCAGGACTCTATTATCATCCAGTGGTCACCTATGAAGAGCTAATGCTACCTGACAGTTTTAGGAATGTGGGCAAAATAAACAATTCTCCTGGCTTAAACACAGTGTATTACTCACAATTAGAGCAGTGACCAGTAGGTAGACATGCTCTTCGAGCGGTTCTACATACCTGAGGACAAGCACCCCCCATGGGTGATGTGTGAGAGTCCAGGTGACATTAGCAGCCAAATGCATGGGTGGCTGATGGGGAATTAGAGCCCAGGTCTCTTATAGTAGACAGGAAGTGCATCTCCCACCTGTTCTGTGGTCCCGAGAGAGCCAGGATCTCTATCTTGCAAGGCTTTGAACAAACCTCTGCTTTGCTTCAGAGAAAGTTGTGTTCTCGAGCTTTCACAGCTGTTTTCTATACATCGCCCAGAACGAAGAACACACATAACAGTGCCTCTGTTTACAAAATGTGCAGAAATGAGAGGGATCTGTGGAGAATCATTGCTTATACTCAAAACTTGTTTCGGGAGTATATTGCATGCTAGCCCTTATTCTAGGCAGTAAGAAAATGGCAGCAGCTAAACATGGGATTTGCCTCTTGAAATGTTCAGTGCGGTGGTGGTGAGTTGGTGTGTGTGGTGTGTGGTATGCGATGTGTGAACTCTTGCTCCTGGCTCTTGCTCTGCCTTATATCTTCATCAAAGGTCCCCACCCTACAATTGTTATTCGACCCTTTTCAATCCCAATTGGTCTGATGAGCACCAATCATGTGCTTCCATTTTCAAGCCTTCCAATAAATTTAAGCCCTGGACTACTGGCAGCTGGAGACTTGAACCTGATCAGAACATTCAGCTCAAACCTGATTGGCTCATTTACAATAAAACGGAAAAGCTGACCCCTGCCCAGACTGACCTACCTGAATTTAGGGGAGCCATGTGATCTGTTTTCAGTGTTTGCATGCTGGGCATCTGTGTTTGTGTGTGTGTGGAGAGAGGCGGCTATACGTGTGTGTGTTGCACGTGTAGTATAGTATTAGGGGAGTGAGAGATGAGGCAGACTAATGAGTGAACATCTCCGTGGACGGTAATGGTATAGAGTGGGAAAGGTCATTCTGCAAGTGAGCAAATTGAAGGACAGTTCTCAGTTGTCGGTCTGGTGGCCAGACATGGCAGCAAGCATCTGGTTACAGGCATTGATGCCTGCAGAAAGGATTTTTCTTTTTGAAAACAGACATTACCAAGCTGCCGAAAAGCATTTTATATCTTCAAGACATTTCTGGCCATTTGGGATTTGCCAGTTGCGTTCAGAACAGAAAAGTCGTCACTTCATAAAATGCCAGCCCCCCACCCCCAAATACAGAATCGGGCCTTCTGCAGAGCAGGAGGGGGTAATTACCCACATTAACTTTAAACTGGTAGCAGTCTGTTCATGTTCTTCGGCAGGACAGCAAGAGGGATCAGTAGCCCATAAAGGATCCATTCCCAGCCACGCTGACACCATGTTCACTCCTCCACTGCCAGCATCTCTGACCCTGAGTGTCCTGGGGCTCTGGGCCTGACTGGGCACTGCTCCCTCGAAGGCCTTGCTCACTCTAGCAGGGGACTAACTTCTGTCTCTTCTGTGCTGCTTCTGTCTTCAGTCTTTGAAATTGTTGCTTTGATCTTTCTCTAATAAGAGCCATGCGACTTTTGAGGAAAGGTGTCTTATTCACACCGTGTTTGATGATGACTGATATTTTTACTAGTAAATGGTAGCTTGGATTGAGTTGAAACTTTAAATCAAAATCTACTAATAATCAGACATTACTTAGTAAATAAACCCTTTCTGTGTGTCCCGGTGAAGGGTAACCCTCATGAACCATTCTAAAGAATGTACACTCTAGCTGGAGTTTAAAAAATGCAGAAAAACGTTACAGTTCGAAAGAGGCTTGTCATTGTAAAACTGAATCAAATAATCGGAGAGACGGTTATTTTACTTTCGAGTTATTAGTGAACATGACAGTTTCAAAAGAAAAACCAATTTCATTCTTGCAACGACTTTCCTTTAAGGCAGTAACAACCATTTTGAATAAAAACAAGGATGATTTTATTAGTAGTTGACTCCATTGGCGTTGATGAATGTGGGTGCTGGACTCTAATTAGTGGAACCTATTTGTATTTTTAAAATGCATTTGCTGACACAAAGTAACTATGCACTTGTGTCTTCTTAATTGAGCAAGGGGCAGAATCCAGTATGGTTGAAGGGAAGCAGCACAGCTTCCTGCCTTTGGGACAAACCTGCCTCACTGCTCTGGGCCACCCACGTGACAGTGTCCACTGAAGGGCAGTCGGGTTACATCACCTAAGCAACTCCAACCCCAACTTATTTCAAAGGGAGGCGAAATACTGGCATTTAACCGAAGTACTTTCAGGATCCCTGAAGTATTGAGACCGAATGAAATCTCTAATGCTCATAGTAAGATACAGAGCAGTATACAGAGCTGTGGAGCTGGCCCAAGGCCCCATGCAGGAACCTGGTGGACACTGTCAATGTCCAGCCACCATCCCGCAAACCCAAGGAGGCAGGCCAGGTTAGGTACCTGTATGCAAGGCACACATTCACTGAATTGCTTCAGAAAAAAATAAAATCAGTGTCAGCAGACTACTGACAGCAAACATTACACATTAGCAGAAGCTACTAGAATTTGGATCATCCAGGAAAGGTAATTTTAAAAGATTCCAGCTGAGCCAAATTTCAGTTTTGCAGACACCTGGGAAGAGTCCTTATAACCCGCATGTTAAGGGTGTATGGAGGTGATGCCAGGGCTGTGTTTTATGTGGGAAGAAGTAACTCTGTTACCCAGCCTGAAGAGCCAGAGACCCAAATCTCCCAGTCCCGTCCCCCTAGTGCGGACGAAGTCCTGTCTCTGGGCTTGAGCACCGACCTCAGGAGGTTGGCTGCTGGGTGTGTTCCGCAGTCACCTCCCTCAGTAAATGCAGAACACGCTGTCCGCAAGTCCGAGCCCCGAGAACACCGTGTGCTGACATGAGACTCTGCAAAGTCCACCCGAGCGTGCGTCTAAGGGGCTGAGCTCCCACACTGTTGGAGGAAGCTGCTTGGAAACAAAATGTTTACGGATGCTTTTGGCAACACTTTTTGTCTGTGGCAGAGTTGGCCTGAAAAGAAGGGCCAGCGTGCCAGGGGGCTGCTGGGCTGAGGGGTAGGGGTTGCTGGGGCAGAGTGGAGCTGGGCTGTGAGGATCCTGCAGAACCTGGAAGAAAGAGGCGCAGGGCTGGGCTTTGGCAGGGGCTGGGCTCAGCCTGGGGGAGGGTCTGGCCAGCAGCACCCAGGCAGAGCAAAGGCCCGAGCTGGGTGGGGGCTGTGGGTAGCCCCTCCTCTGGGCCTTCTCTCTCCTCCCCCATCGCCGCCTGCAGCTCCTCCTCCACCCGGGGGTGGGAAGCAGGGCGGTGGGGCTGGGGAGGCCCTAGGCTCCAAAAATATTAAAAAGGAAGCAGCCCACTTTGCAGGAGCACGCGGGAAGTTGTGCGCGCGAGTTCCGGAGCCCGCGGCCCCTGCCCGCAGCCCGGTGAGCCCCCAGGCGGCCACTGGTGCAGTGCATCAGTCTGTCCCTCGCTCCCTCTGGGCCCCAGCGCCTCCCGGGCGCCGCGCGGGCTGCAGGCCGGGGCTGCTGGTTCCCCGGGTGTCCAAGCCGCGCCGGATCCCCACGTTCCTTCAGGCCTGGGCCGGGCGCTCTGCTCCCCGCCGCCCCCAGGCCACAGGCACGGGCCTCTGGGCCGGGTAACTTAACCCCAGCCGCTGCAAGCGGGCCGGCCTGCACTCGCCTGGCCTCCTGCCCGCCGTGCGTGCACAGGGAGCTCGGCAGGTCCCCGCCCTGCAACGTCAGCGGGGCAGGTGCGGGGCACCACAGGGGGCGCGCCCAGACCCCCCCCCCCGGAGCCCATGGAGGGTTGGGGAGCTCCTGGAGGCGGGTGGCGCCGGAGCCCGCGCAGCCCAGCCTGAGCCCCCTCGCGGTGCCCCAGGGCCTGGCCGCTGGCTCCGCTGGGTGAGCAGACCGGAGATGCAGGTGGCCCCCAAGTACCGCCAGCCTCGCTGTACGTGGGCGACCTGCACGCCGACGTGACCGAGGACCTGCTGTTCAGGAAGTTCAGCGCCGCGGGCCCCGTGCTGTCCATCCGCATCTGCCGCGACCTGGCCCCGCGGCGCTCGCTGGGCTACGCCTACGTCAACTTCCTGCAGCGGGCCGACGCCCAGCGGGCCCTGGACACCATGAACTTCGACGTGGTCCAGGGCCGGGCCACCCGCCTCATGTGGGCGCAGCGCGACGCGCACCTGCGCAGGTCGGGCGTGGGGAACGTGTTCATCAAGAACCTGGGCCGCTCGGTGGACAGCAAGGCCCTGCACCCGCGCTTCTCCGCCTTCGGCAGGATTCTGTCGTCCAAGGTGGTGAGCGACGAGCGGGGTTCGCGCGGCTTCGCCTTCGTGCACTTCCAGAGCCAGAGCGCGGCCGACCGCGCCATCGCCGAGATGCACGGCGC